>NC_067250.2:227100952-227403983 GCF_019359855.2 Lolium perenne
ACTTATATTTACCGTTGATAAATAACCAGGTGCCGGGTTGATAGCTTGTAAACTAAAAAAATGGTCCCTCAAATATTCTAAGTGAAATTAACTTTTTAGGATTGATAGTTACTAATAATTACCATTGATAAATAATGGGGCATCAGGTTGATAGGTTGTAAACTAGTAAAAATTTCCTAAAATATTCTACATGAAATTAGTTGTTTTAGGGTTGGTAGTTATTTATATTTTACCGTTGATAAATAACGAGGCACCGGGTTGATAGCTTGTAAACTAAAAATTGGTCGCTTAAATATTTTAAGTGAGATTAGCTTTTTCGGGTTGCCAGGTTATCAATAATTACCATTGATAAATAAAGGGCATTGGTTTGATAGCTTGTAAACTAGAAAAGAGTTTTCTAAAATATTCTACATGAAATTAATTTTTTTAGACTTGGTAGTTATTTATATTTTAGCGTTGATAAATAACGAGGCACCGGTTGATAGCTTGTAAACTAAAAAAATGGTCGCTCAAATATTCTAAGTGAAATTAGCTTTTTCGGGTTGGTAAGTTTTTAAATTTACGGTTGATAAGTGACGTATTTCAGGGTTGATAACTTTTAGCCCGAAAAAAAGTTTTCGAAACATATTAACATGTGTGCTAGTTTTGAAGATCTCGTCGAGACGAGTTTATTAGTGAAAACGTATCTTAAATGCATGCAATATTTTTCCATAAATAGCAAATTTCGCTAAACAATTGTTAGAAAAGGAAATATCGGCTAATAACATGTGATTTAAAAAGAATCCATCAAAATGTTTCAAATAAAGTTAACTTTAGGGGTAGATAATTTTATACATTTACCGTTGATCACTCGAGTACGGAGAGTTGATTATTCAAATAGAGATGGTTAATAACTTTAGCTAAAAAAAGTTTGTCAAAACATATTAACATGGGTGCTAGTTTTGAAGATCTCATCGAGACGAATTTATTGATGAAAGCGAATCTTAATTTGGAGTTGTCGTTTAAAAATTAAAATGTTTTGAATTTTTAAATTTGGAAAAGATTCTATCAGCGAATCTGTCAGTTAGCTTGCATGCAGAACTTTTCCTATATAGTAAATTTGGTCAGAATTTTTGTGCAAAAAAGGAAATTTTGCCATAAATAGTAATTTCGAATGTTACTACAAATGAAAATTTCTGGTCCGGAGCTGACCGCCAGGGGCTCTCATTCATATTCGCCTCAAAGAGCCGCGTACCCCAAGGTTTCTCGTTTTGTTTCCTCGAAATGGAACCATGCAAATGTCAAAACTTTGCAAATCACTGATAAATTTAAACCATAAATTGTGAGATATTTTGTATCTATTTGCGCAACATTATACCAAAATTGTATTGCTTATTCAAAGAAGCGCATTATACACATTAGTGCTGCACCAAAAAAAAAACAAATATTGGATATCATTTTTTAAATATTTTTGTACATTCAAATAGTTTTAAGTTTATACATTTTTCATCCGGGCGAAGGAAAAAAATACTAGAATCTCGACAGTGAACTAGACGGCAGGTATAGGTGTACCCGAGTTTACAAATTCTACTCTCTCTCATGTCATGTCACGGTTGGGCACTTTCCCTTGAACGATATACTCTCTTTATTCCAGAATGAAGGTGTATAAAATTTTATAAGTTTAATCAAATTCATGGAAAAGAATATCAATATTCCCACGATTTCTTCGTCCGCAACTCCACTATAAGAATACCATCTCATCATCTCTATTACATGCTAGATCTCATCATAAACACGTCACTCTATTTCCGTCCTCTAAGTTGTCTCATAAATTTGAAATTCATAATAGTCAATTGCTATGTTTCCAACACCTTCTTGGTAACAAGCAAAATATTAACCCTCGCGACGGAGATAAATCCTCTCCATCATCTGGATCTTTCATCACCTCGGTCTTGGGCGCGAGCTGGACTGGGAAGTTTTTTTATGAGAGGACCTTTTTTTCGAAATAGGGGAAATATCGTCCCAGCTTCTGCATCCAGGCTTTTTTTATTAGATTATTCATGAAACTTTACAAGAAGCAAAATTAAAAGATCAAAACTCAAAGCAACCTTACTATACCTACAGTGGGATGAAGAGGGTGACAATACACCAACTCACATCATCGAAAACTAAATGCCTTCCCAAACCGCCCAATAGCAGGTGAGAAACACATCAGGTCAAGCAGACTCTCAACGAACGCCAACGCACACGCCACAGGAGTTGCTCCCACCGTCTTCCTCGACTCCATCTTCAAGAGAGATCATCGCATTAACCTTGCAAGACCTGCCGTCGATGCCACCATGACGCCAGACGGCTCCACCCTCCCGCACGTATACATCATCCCGCATCTGTCATCGATACCCTGCAGCACCATGCCACTGAGACTCAACTCCAACAAAGTGGTAGATGAACACCACTCCACCGAAATCCGCCAACATCCAACAGCTGCTCCAAAAACGATGCCCCAAGAGGTAGAACGACGCAGGACGTGCCGCCATGGTCCGATCCGGGAGACCCGGACCTAGGGTTTCTCCCGGAGCAGCACGAGTGAGAAACCGCAGACTGCGTCGACGATGCCTTCAAGAAGGTAGCGGCGCGACACGTCGCCATCGTCCGCCAACCGAGGTCGGAACACGGTTTTCACCGATAGCCGCGCTTCCCCAACTCGCCGAGTGTAGTGCCAAGATGGGCAAAGATGACGCCTTCGACAAGGTAACGACGTCGACCGACGCCGCCATCATCCGCCAAGACCGGGGTCGAGGCTCAATTTTCACCGGCCGCCATGACACCCCGGACTAGATCACCATCGCTAGAAACCTGTGTGAGACAGGCCCGGGCCGACGGGAGTGCGGCCCGTGCGGCCGCACAGGGCCCAGAAATTTTGGGGGCCCAAAATTTCTAAGTTTGCCTTCCATGTAGAGTATATATAAAGGCATACTTCGCAAATTATTACTGTAGCCATCGTTGCTTAGTTGGTTGTAAGGTCAGGCTTTCTAGTATTGGAGGTCGCATGTTCGAATCCTTTAGTCTTTTGTTTTCTTTCTTTTCTATTGTTCGACTTTTTTTTATTCCATGCTATGCCTATGATACATCATGCTTGATTATTTATTTTTATTAGTCTTGAATAAAACCCGAAGAAGTTGCATGCATAAATCAGGCTATAACTATTTTTAAAACAAATTTCTATTTCAAATCTTAAATATATTAGGAAGTTACTACTACATATCTTGACTTCTCATATTCAAATCATACAATTAATTATATTGATCTTTATTTATAGAGATTGAGATAAATTTGATATAGAGATATTGTATTCCTCTCATTGGGATCGTTCTTATAATGGGCTTGTCTATATAATATACTTAGTGGGATAGCTTTACATGCTATCAGCCTAATCAGATTATGAAAAATTATTTTTCTATCATAGTTTAAATGCATCAAAACCATTAGATTTGGGTATTTTTTGGTAGGACCATCGGTACGGTTGGGGTTTAAACTATTTCCTCTTAAAATAATTTTTAAGACGATTTTACAACGGTTTAGAATCGTCTAGTGTCGGTAGTAGTTCTTCACTTTGAACGTCCATCTAAGACACATATATGTTATAAACTTATAATTGTTATTTAGTTATATTTTCTCAGTGAGACAGGGGCCCATTTTAAGGTTTCGCACGGGGCCCCAGATTTTGTCGGCCCGGCCCTGGTGTGAGATCCCATGATCCCCCACACAGGGCTACCAGTCTGGCTGACCACCTCCGACGAAGAAGAAGGTCGCCTCCACCGTCGAACCCGAGGCTGCTGCCCCGGGCGTCCTCGAACCGCGGGAGAAACCCAAGGTCACCACCCCGCACCGGCGAGAAGCGGAGGAGATGGCGCAAACCGTCCCACCCAGCCACCACCGGTGTGCCACCGACGTGAGGCAAGGGAGGCTGCAGCACGCCACCGCCACTCCTTCCTCCGACCGCCGCCGCCCCGCCATCACACGGGAGGCAGAAGGTCTACCGCCACCGCCGTCAAGGGGAGCACCCAGCCGCCGTCCCATCCGCGCACGGGGGAAGCTCGCCGCCGCCGCCACGCCCCGCGGCCTTTGCCTGGCCGCGGCGGCGGGAGGAGTATTCTAGGGTTGGACTGATTAGGTAAATAGGTAGTGTTATCTCAACTAACTTTCCTTGTCACTATGTAAGCCTCTGCGTAAACCTGCAGTAGTTAAAGGTGTAGCAGATTTAACTGCCATGCTTGCTAGATGTTCCAGTGGCCATTGACGCGGGAAATGAAGCCATGTTTGAAAACTGGGCTAGGTGATCTGTTGAGCTGCTTGGGCTGCTGAGAAGTGTGATCCTGTGAGGTGTTCTGAGTGTCAATCCTCTCTTCCTGGGACTGTAGAGAAATCTACTCCATTTCCTCAAAGGAAACAATAATAATTTGCTGAAACATAGGTTGAGTTTCAGTCAGTTCTTCAGATTCCTTCTGAAGCAATAGCCAATCCGGTATGTGAATCTCGCAGCAGAATCACCAAAGGCTAGCACCCCGTGTTCCCATCACGCTTTAAACTTACAGCCACATTGGATGGAGACGCATGAACCTGACGAAGCAAAAGTATATAATGAATACCAGTGGTAACTGCCTGCAGAAGGTCCTTCAGAAAACCAGCAAAGACATAAACAATACACGACTGTGGTGTCAGCACACAAACAAGTTGACAATAGTTGGTTGATCCATTCATAGAAACAAATAGTACACAAAATGTCACATACTGGCATAGTGCAACGTAAGTCTGAAAAAATACTACAAGCCAAGGACGACTAAGTTCACTTAATTCTGGAGAAAGTAACGGCAGGATAGTCTAGGTTCTTTATAAGGCCGCACACAAGTTGAAACATTTGGTGCTTTTCATGATCTTTGCCATCATCTCTATATTTGATTTCAATTGACTTCAAGTTGGGACAATCGAAATCCTTTTGGTCTGGAGTACGAAGTGAGAGGCCACTCGCCGTCATCTTTTGCTCTGACCCTCGTGGACTCTTTTGGCAGCACAAAAAAACCGTGTCAGATATATAGTAAAGCAATTAGTATCGACTGAAGAAGCACATAGTGACAGTAGTTGAAGGACTAAAAAAAGAGTTGCGTACCCAGCAGTTCTCCAAAGTTAGCCTCTCTAGATTCGGGGCCTTGTGCAGTAATCTTGCTAGGGCATTGAATTTCTCGTGCGGGTCGCAGCTGCTACCTAGACGTCCATCTACCAAGAAGGTTTTGGTATCTAAGCAGCTGGTCATGGACAAGGTTTTCAGGTTCATGAAAGATGGATATTTATCTAATTCCTTGTCTAGCATCACCTGAAATGCATAGAGATAGGACCCAAGTTCACTAAGTTTGAGGGATGCACCTCAAAAAAAAAAAAACAAGATACCATAATGGTGGAATAAACCTTTATTCAAATAAATATTGGAACATACTACTAGTACTTTATGCTTATGAACGTGACGGAAGGAGGGAAAGAGGGTACGCATACCTCTGCCGGAAGGCATATCAGCTCGAGATTCCTGACATTAAACAGGCTGCCAAGAAGCGAGACTCGGCTAGGATTGGAGGACCTTCTGTCGAACGGACAAATGGATGCATCCACGAGGTGGTTCATGGGCCCGTCAAGCGTAACACCATTCTTACGATACAGAGTGAATATGGTCAAGGAAACAAGAGCAGGAGCCCTGATAACCAGCATCTCCCACGAACCGTAGCAGTGACGAAGAACAAGTTTCCTCAGCGTGCTCGAGTGAATGTCGCGGAAGTAAGTCCAACACTCTTGGAGTGTCAAGTCTTCCAGGACCGGGCATCCTGAACGGAGCTGCTTCTCGAAATGGTTGTCCAAATACACACCGAAAAGATAGAGCTTTTTGAGGAGAGCGGTGCTGGCAGAGTCCAGATGGGGTAATTTGTACACACCGTGAAAGTAGTACCCGATCTCGACATCGGCCGGGCGATACTTGATGCCACGGCAAACCCATCTGTTGATGGTTGGAAGTAGATCCTTGTGATTTGATCCGATGACGATCCGGAACGCATCCAGGGTTGGAGCATCGTGGAAGGTGAGCAGGTTGTTTACAAAGTTCTCCGCCCTTTCCCACTTCTCCTTGGAATAGGAGTCGCCGTGGTATGGGCTATTGACGTCGATCTTGATGTCGATACGACGCACCGAGCGCCACAGGCCCGTCCACCTCTTGGAGAGCACGCCCGTCTGGACGGCCCGTCGGGAGGGGAGGAATGCGAGGACGTGGCGGAGAAGGTCGTCCGGCAAGGCGCTCAGCCGGTCGTTGTTGGTAGGGTCGCCGGCACGAGCCCGCTTGGCGGCGGTCTCCATGGCGGCCGGCGAACGTAGGCACAGGGAATGCTTTTGTGGCTAGGGCATTCTTCGTCGCTTTGGAGGGTTGGATTGGGCGAATCGACCGGCAAATCTTGCGTAATTAGCGCGCGCGCGCGACGCTCGGTACTGCAGAGCGTGTGGATCTTCTCTCCTTCACGCTGACGCACGCGAACGAGTCCATGCCGCGCGCACGTTGTTTCATTGGACAAAATATATAAGCAATCCATTATTATTTCGTCTCCTAAACTCCCGCCGTTATTAGAGCATCTCCTTCGCGTCCCCCAAACCGTCCCCCAAACCGCGCCGGATCGAGCGTTTGGGGGACGTGTTTTGTTCGTGCCGCCTTTGGGGGACGTCGCTCCCCAGTCGCGTCCCCAAACGCCGCTCCCAAACATTAAAAATAATTTAAATAGATAGAATAAAACTCTTTACTAATATTCAAATCGGTTCAACATAAACAAAATACATATAAAACTTCGAAAAAACATAATTAAATTACATACAAATTATTTTAAACTACTACTTCTTCTTCGATGATGGCCCCGCCTCGTCGTCGTCGTCACGGTGGCGCTTCCTGCTCGTCACCTCTTCCGAAGAGGCGGTGTCGGCCGACGCGTCGGAGTCCTCCTCGTTGTCGCCGGTGCTCGCCGGCTGCGCCTTGGCCTTGGCCTTGGCGTTGGCGGTATTGGCCTTCGCGTCCGCCTCCGCCTTCGCACGGGCCACCGCCGCCTCCTCTGATGACCCTTCTTCCTCCACATCCTCCTCCACGCCCAGCCATTCCTCCGCGCTGTCAAGTGGCGGGAGGGAATCGTCGTCGCTGCTGGGCGTCGGAGCTTTCTCCCACCAATGGCGCCATCCAGTAGGCTTTCCCTCGTTGGAGGTGTCGGACGGAAGCTCGGAGATGTAGCTCATCGTCGCTAGAGGTGTCGGATGCGGCCGGTGAAGATCCAATAGCGCCGACGTACGGGTCTTATTGAGCGCGGATGATCGGCGGCGCAGAAGTCGAAAAGACCAGCGGTTGCTCTTCCGAGGAGTCCCGACTCCATTCCGGCGGTTGCCGCGTCGTCGACGCGGTTGCCAATGCGACGGTTCCGCTTTCCGGCAACTGCACCGCCGCTACGTAGACGGCGGCTGAGCTTCCGAGCCGCTGATGCGTCGGGCCCGCGTCGGTTCGCCTCGCTTTTCATTGTGTCCGGCGTGCCCGGAGCGTCCCCTGTGAGACGGGGACGGGCTCGGGGCGCCGGACAAAAATGGCTTTGGGGGACGCGGCTGGAACGCATTTTTGACTCGGCGCGCCCTAAATTCCTTTGGAGAACGCTTTGGGCACGCGGCTGGAGATGCTCTTAATTGCGCAGCAATGCGACACTTATGGGCTTGTTTTTACGGGATCTTACTTACGTGCAGACGTGTATGATCGTGGGGCAATTCATCAGTTTCTAAAATCAAGTTATGGAATTGTTTTGCACCAACCGAACGGCTCCACGCACGCAATCCCGTAAAGCTTTTCCGTAGAAAAGTCTCCGTAGGTCTAGCATTACTGTTGATTGCGAACCTTGCGGCAAATCCAACCCCGATGAGGCACCTGTCAGTCCTTTTTTTCCCATTTGGACTGCGTTAATCAGGCCAACCGCGTCCTCGGTTTCTCGTTTCCCCTGCCGTTAATCCATTTGGAGAGCCCAAGCCATCCTCGGCCTTCCGAGGCGCGGTCGGGGACTCCGGACGAAACAAAAACACGCGAAACGTCGAGCGGGCCCTCGGTGCCGGCCACACAAAGGGTAGTTCCCTCCATTTATTTTGTTTTCCCTCCAAAATGCGCCTAATACCCATTTTCCCCTGCCGAATTTTGGAGGAGCTACTGCCATTCCCCCACAGTTGCACCTCCGCGGCGAAGAAGAGGATTGGCGTTCCTGATCGGCGGTAGCGGCGACAAGATGGACGAGCAGACAAGGGCTTGGTACGACGCCCATCACCGGGACATCCTCCGGCCTCCGTTTACTGCTTCGTCCTCCCCTTGGACGTCCACTCCCGTCGCTGCGACACTGGCGGCTGAAGATGCATCACCGCCCGATTTCACGCCAGACAAGGCGCAGGAAGGGACCGCTGATGTGCTTGTTATTGTCTAGTTTCTGTTTCAATCATATTGTGGCTGATCCGATCGCCGAACTATTGGGCGATGTTTTTGTGTAGCGGAAAGACAATTTTTTCGGTATCCGACGTGGCGTCAGTTGCTGCTATGGGCCAGGTCATACTGAATTTGACTTTGTGTTGTACATGTTAACTATTTTCTTAAAAAAATCTTTGTTAAATTTTACATAGTTTGATATTTAGAAATAATAAATAATAAACGGAGGTAGTATAAGAGAGTTCAGATAGAGATATGTCTGTTCTTTTTATATTTGTATTTTACATACAAAAATGTGGATAGTGCGTTCCATAGCCACTCAATCTGCAAATATAACACATTTGCCACACTTTGTACTTAAAATAATTGGAGATTTTCTACATTGACCACACAGTGACACATGATATGGCAAATATGCAAAATACAAAATAAAGTGTGGGAAATATGCAAAACCCACCAAAAAAAATGAGAAGGAGAAAAAAAAAACCCAAAAAGAACTACTCGAGTTGTCGCATATATTTTGCTGGTCCAGACTCCAGTCCAACAGTTGTCCAAACCCCAAGTGCGAAATCGGAAATTCTCAGCCACAGCCACAGGCCACCAACACGAAAGCAAAATCAGAGCAACCCTCCCATGGCGACGGCGAGAATGGTGGTTCTGATCCCCGGCCAGAGCATTAGCCACCTCACCCCCATGATGGAGTTCGCCGAGGTCTGCCTCCGTCGCGGCCTCGCCGTCACCGTCGTCGTCCCGGACCCAACCCTCACCGCCCCGGCCTTCCGCTCCGCCATCTGCCGGTACGCCTCCCGGCTCCCGTCTCTCGCCGTCCACTCCCTACCTCCCCCTCCCCCTCCCGCCCACCCCCACTCCCTCGGCGCCGTCCACCCCTTCATCCGCATGCAGGCCGCCTTCCGCTCCCAGGCACCCGGCCTGCGAGACTTCCTCCGCAGCCTTCCCGCCGTCCACGCGCTCGTCGCCGACATGTTCGCCGTCGACGCCCTCGACGTCGCCGCGGAGCTGGGCGTCCCGGGGCACCTCTTCTACTGCACGGGCGCCAACAACCTCGCCGTCTTCCTCCAGTTGCCTTCATTTTGCTCCGGGAGCGCCGGGGACTTGAAAGATCTCGGCGACGCGCCAGTGTCGTTCCCCGGCGTGCGCACGATGCCGGCGTCCCACCTGGTTGACGGGGTGCTCGACAGCGGGACCGAACTATACGCGGCCGTGCTGGACGTGTTCGGTCGGATGTCTGCGGCGCGTGGCATTTTGGTGAACACCTTCGAGGCGCTGGAGGGCTCGGTGATGGCTGCGATTAGAGAAAGCCGCTGCCTCCCTGAGCACGCCAATCCGTCGGTCTACTGCGTCGGGCCGTTGATCGCGGACGGGGAGATGGGGGAGGAAAGGCATCCATGTCTCCCGTGGCTTGACGCTCAGCCAGAGCGCAGTGTCGTGTTCATCTGCTTCGGCAGCCGGTGCACCGTGTCGCTGGAGCAGATCAGTGAGATGGCCAAGGGGCTCGAGAAGTCCGGGCACAGGTTCCTCTGGGTGCTGCGCACGCCTCCTGCCTTCGCTGCAGCCGCCGGCGAACCAGACGCGGCGCTTTCTCTCCTCCCAGAGGGGTTCTTGGAACGGACTGCAGACAGGGGCCTCGTGGTGACCGCGTCCTGGGTGCCGCAGGTGGGCGTGCTGCGTCACGCCTCCACTGGTGCCTTCGTGACGCACTGCGGATGGAACTCAACGCTGGAGGCGGTGGTGACCGGCATGCCTATGGTGTGCTGGCCGCTCGAAGCCGAGCAGTGGATGAACAAGGTGTACATTGTCGAGGAGATGAAGGTTGGCATCGAGGTTAGAGGATATAAACCTGGGGAGCTTGTCACCGCGGACAATGTGGATGCGACTGTTAGGTTGATCATGGACATGGAGTCGGAGGGGCGTCGGACAGTCATGGAACGGGCCTTGGCAGTGAAGGAGAGCGCTGCCGCGGCGTGGAAGGAAGGTGGGTCCTCTTGCGCCGCATTCACTGAGTTTGTGAAGCAAATGGAGTGACGGGACGTTTGCAGCATCATATCAATTGCAGGTTAGCATATGTAAATTGCACATTGCAGCATTGTGTGTCATTATGAACTTGAATAACTTGAGTAGAAATTGCAATCTATGCAGTAGTATTGTGTTCTGATCCATTCTGGAAATGAATGTTGTGATATATTAGTTTCACTTTTCATGTCCATGAATAGTTACAATGCAGACATATGATCCGAAATTGCTCAAATTCCTGCACCGGCATCCATTCTTTTTTTTTAGAAAAGATGGCCTTTATTCCAGTCCAGCCATTAGAATGCCTTGTTTAGAACTGATGATAGCATGATTTCGATGTATGGTTTGATTTTCCAGCCTAAGCAATTTTTGAAAAATGACAGTGGCTGCTTGGATGGCTCATGCAGCACCTGTACTTCATTAGTCCTTGCATTACACTTTTCAGATTATAAATCTGATAACATGTATTAGTACTCGCTAATATGGGCGTTACCTTTTCTCTCCTTGAAATAAAGTCAAGGTCATCAGTTATTTATCGCATACCTCATTCATGGGGTGGGTTTTACTTGTATATCATTCACGCGATTACTATCGTTACCACGTGTTTATGCGAAATTCTAAAGCTGTATTGAGACAGCCATCAAATCTCCAATCCTGTTGTGAAGAAGCTTTTCTTTTGTAAGAAAGTTATTTTTGCTGGGGCTTTCATAGGAATTTTCAAACTTACCATTGTGATCTTCTAACATAGCGCATCCTGGTACTACTTGATCCTCAGTTCAATTAGCGGACTGAACAACCTTAATCAGCTAGTATCTGGTTTGAGACACTCCCACCTTATCCTAGAATGGTTTGGCACAGTTGTCCAGATTGACCAGGCACTATTTCTCTACTAACCTTTTTATTGCGAGCAAAATTGTGTTCTGGTTAATGTGTTGTTGTTTGCTGATAAAACTGGCACACAGGAGTCTGTGGTGCAAATGATGTTAACTGTCAAATGCCAATATATTTCTGAGGCCACTATTCGATAGCATGAAGCTAGTCAGGCAATGAGATTTGCAAAATTTATTTCTCATGCTTTCCTGGCTTTAGATGTTCTTCTAGCAATACGCCTACAATATGTTTCAAAGACAGTACTTCCGCTAGAAAGAGTACTAGGTTATATCCGGTGGGGATGCAGATTCAGTGACCTTGTGATCGATTTAGCCCTTCATATGCGTGACATTCAGTGGACAAGAGCAACAAAGACTTGGCAGTTTTGAGCGTTTCAGAGACAGAAACAATGGAAATTATCCAGATTGAAGATCTGATGAGGAAAGTTTGGATCACTGAACAAATTATAACAGGCAAAAAGTGAACTGATTACAACAGAACAAAACGAACAATTTTGTAGAGTAGCATATCATTGCAGTTGTCTAGCACTTAACACTGGATGCACTTGGCAAAGTGAAACTGTGTCCGAAAACAATGTGGTCATCTCCAAGATAAATTAGATAATCTATGGCGTGTCAACTCATCCCAGCTTGCTCGATCGCTCAAACACAAGATGCTGCTGTTGCAATATCACCGTGGTAGGTTCCAGTTATAAATTACACTTTCTAGTAATCATGTTCTTTATCACCGTGGAAATAAAGGACTGTGCAATTTACAGACATTATCCACAACTTGAATACTTTATGCAGACATTCCCTTATTACTCCATCTGATTTACAAACTCAGCGAATGCGGTGCGAGAGGAGCCACCTTCCTTCCACGCCGCGGCGGTGCTCTCCTTCATCACCGCCAGCCGGTCCTCGACTGCTTGCCGGCATTCCAGTTCCATGTCCATGATCTGCCTAACCGTCGCATCCACGTCGGCGGCTGTGACGAGCCCGCCGCGCTTATATCCTCGCACCTCCACGCCAACCTTGAGCTCCTCCACGATGTACACCTTGTTCATCCACTGCTCGGCTACCAGCGGCCAGCACACCATCGGCACGCCGGCTCCCATCGCCTCCAGCGTGGAGTTCCATCCGCAGTGGCTCAGAAACGCGCCGGTGGACGCGTGACGCAGCACCTCCACCTGAGGCACCCAGGAGGACGCGGCCACCACGAGGCCTCTGCCCGCCGTTCGGGCCAAGAACCCCTCGGGGAGAAGAGACAGCGCCGCGTCCGGCTCGCCGGCGGCGGAGCCAGGCGGCGCGCGTAACACCCACAGGAACCTGTGCCCGGACCGCTCGAGCCCATCGGCCATCTCACCGATCTGCTCCAGCGACACCGTGCACCGGCTGCCGAAGCAGATGAACACGACGCTGCGCTCGGGCTGCGCGTCCAGCCACGGGAGGCACGGGTGGTGCCTCTCCTCCGCCTCCGCGGCCACCGGCCCGACGCAGTAGACGGGCGGGGTGGCGCGGTCGGGGAGGCAGCGCCCGTCTCTAAGAGCTGCCACCGCCGAGCTCTCCAGCGCCTCGAAGGTGTTCACCAGGATGCCGCCGCTCGCCGCCGCCATCCGGCCGAACACGTCCAGCGAAGTCGCGTACAGGTCCGTGCCGCTGTCGAGCACCGCGTCGACCAGGTGGGACGCCGGCATCGGGGGCACGCCGGGGAACGACACGGGCGCGTCGCCGAGATCTCTCAGTTCTCCGCCGCTGCTCCTCCTAGAGCAGAAGGAAGGCAGTCCGAGGAAGACGGAGAGGGTTGCGGCGCCCGTGGAGAAGAAGAGGTGCCCAGGGACGCCGACCTCCGCGGCGACGTCGACGGCGGACACCACGTCGAGCATGTCGGCGACGAGCGCGTGGACGGCGGGGAGGCTGCGGAGGAAGTCCCGCAGGCCGGGCGCCTGGGAGCGGGTGGCGGCCTGCATGCGGATGAACGGGTGGGCGGGAGCGGAGGCGGCGTTGAGGTATTGCTGCTGGGCTGGAGGTGGAGGGAGTGGACTGAGAGGGAGGGGAGCCGGGAGGCGTACCGGCAGAGCGTGGAGCGGAAGGCCGGGGCGGTCAGGGTTGGGTCTGGGACGGCGACGGTGACCTCGAGGCCGCCATGGAGGCAGATCGCGGCGAACTCCAGCATGGGGATGAGGTGGCTTACGCTCTGGCCGGGGACGATCACCACCATTCTCGCCGTTGACATTTTGCTTTGGTCTGTCAGTTTCGCACTTCAGATTTGGCCACTCAATCAGCGAAACGATCGACCAAGCTATGCTACTTATGCCTTTGTAACGTGTCCTACAGGGAGAGTGGTGTTTTGCATATGAGAGCATATGAATCTTTTATTTTGAAATTCATGTTACACATATTTGAAATTTGAAAAACTGAAACAAAAAATTTGCATGTACATCTTCACGTGCTATGTGCTCACAAAGTCGTTCCATTAAAAATGGACTTATCGTATGGCGTGTGTAAAAAAGATAAAATTCAATGCTAAAAATAGGGAGTGACGTTTTGGCACCCGGGAGCATATGCTCCCGGTTTTTAAATTTCGTTTTAAATGCACCTTTAAAATGTTGAAAAAATTGAACACAAAATTTAGTGGATACATCTCGAAATTCTACACGTTCACGAACTGATTTCACATAAAACCAACATTTTAAGTGTCATCCGTAAAAAAAGACAAATGTTGCTGTAAAAAAGATTGTATACAAGACGTTATGTTTCTCTTTTTCACACAAGTCACAGGAAATGTTGGTTTTTCGCAAGACTTGATGTGCGCATGTCAAATGTTGATATGTAAGCTAGAAAATTTTTGTTCGAATTTTTTGAACATTTCAAAACGTATTTTCCGGTGGCACGAGCATATGTTCCCATGTACCGAATTGAATTTCCACTAAAAATAAGACTTTTCTAAAGATAAACTTTCTCTTTTTTACATGGATCACACAAAATATTAGTTCCTCGCTAAACTTGACAAACACACGTTTATTGTAGAGATGTACATGTAGATTTTTTGTCAAATTTTTTCAATATTTCAAACTATAATTTTTGGGCAGATACGCATCCAGGAGCCGAATTGAATTTTCGGTCCGATAGTATTAAGATGTTCCATCATCTACCCGAGAAGATAACCTAGGGCGTTTTTGGTAGATCGCACGGCCCTTGCTTCTTATTCGGGAGACAAAATGGCCTTCCCAATTCGCATGTCGCGCTAGGTCCAGTAATGAAGGGTCTGCCCATGGTCACGGTCATAAGTACTGAGCCTTGTTATTCTCATATACACATGATTGACAGAGGCGGAGGATTGTTGTCACTTGTAGACCCACGTACCGCCAACCATATGCAACGATGATTCTTACCAAAGTCCTTTAGGCAAATATTTCTTGGTCGACAACACACACCATCGTTGATAAGAATGGCGGCGGCGAGCGGCATCCTGGTGAACACCTTCGAGGCGCTAGAGAGCTCGGCGGTGGCAGCGCTTAGGGACCCCGACCGCGCCACCCCGCCAGTCTACTGCGTCGGGCCGGTGGCCGCGGAGACGGAGAAGCAGAGGCACCACCCGTGCCTCCCGTGGCTGGACGCGCAGCCCAAGCGCAGCGTGGTGTTCCTCTGCTTCGGCAGCCGGTGCACGGTATCGCTGGAGCAGATCGGTGAGATGGCCGAGGGGCTCGAGCGGTCCGGGCACAGGTTCCTTTGGGTGCTACGCGCGCCGCCTGGCTCCACCGACGGCGAGGAGGACGCGGCGCTGTCTCTTCTCCCCGAGGGGTTCTTGGCCCGGACGGCGGACAGAGGCCTCGTGGTGGCCACGTCCTCCTGGGTGCCTCAGGTGGAGGTGCTGCGTCACGCGTCCACTGGCGCGTTCCTGAGCCACTGCGGATGGAACTCGACGCTGGAGGCGATGGGCGCCGGCGTGCCGATGGTGTGCTGGCCGCTGGTAGCCGAGCAGTGGATGAACAAGGTGTACATCGTGGAGGAGCTCAAGGTTGGCGTGGAGGTGCGAGGGTATAAGCGTGGCGGGCTCGTCACAGCCACCGACATGGATGCGACGGTTAGGCAGATCATGGACATGGAACCGGAATGCCGGCGAGCGGTCGAGGAACGGCTGGCGGAGATGAAGGAGAGCACCGCCGCGGCGTGGAAGGAAGGTGGCTCCTCTCGCACCGCATTCGCTGAGTTTGTAAATCAGATGGAGTAATAAGGGAATGTCTGCAGAAACTATTTAAGTGTGCATAATGTCTGTAAATTGTACAGTGCTGTATTTCCACGGTGATAAAGAACATGATTACTAGAAAGTGTAATTTATAACTGGAACCTACCACGGTGATATTGCAGCAGCAGCATCCAATGATATGCTACTCTACAAAGTTGTTCGTTTTGTTCTGTTGTAATCAGTTCACTTTTTGCCTGTTATAATTTGTTCAGTGATCCAAACTTTCCTCGTCAGATCTTCAATCTGGATAATTTCCATTGTTTCTGTCTCTGAAACGCTCAAAACTGCCAAGTCTTTGTCGCTCTTGTCCACTGAATCTCACACATATGAAGGGCTAAATCGATCACAAAGTCACTCAATCTGCATCCCCACCGGATATAAGCTAGTACTCTTTCTAGCGGAAGTAATGTCTTTGAAACATATTGCACGCGTATGGCGTATTGCTAGAAGAACATCTAAAGCCAGCAAAGCATGAGAACTAAATTTTGCAAATCTCATTGCCTGACTAGCTTTCATGCTATCGAATAGTGGCCTCAGAAATATATTGGCATTTGACAGTTAACATCATTTGCACCACAGACTCATGTGTGCCACGGGTACTAATTTAATTAGGACAAAATCAAACTAGTACTACTTCAATTGATGATAACCGGACCGCAAATATATAAAGGAGTACCTCACTCCCTTGAATCTGATCAAAAAGATTATCAATACGAGGAAGTGGATACCTGTTCTTCACGGTTACCTGGAACAATGCAAAGGCGCCCGTCCTTCTTTTTAACATACAATACGGGCGTGGAAATCAACTCGGATCAGCAAACAACAACACATGAACCAGAACACAATTTTGCTCGCAATAAAAGGTTAGTACAAAAACAGTGCCTCGTCAATCTCGTCAATCTGATCAACTGTGCCAAACCATCCTAGGATGAGGTGGGAGTGTCTAAAACCAGATACCAGCTGATTAAGGTTATTCAGTCCGCTAATTGAACTGAGGAGGATGCGCTATGTTACCTTAGAAGCTCACAATGGTAAGTTTGAAAATTCCTATGAAAGCCCCAGCAAAAATAACGTTCTTACAAAAGAAAAGCTTCTTCACAACAGGATTGGAGATTCGATAGCTGGCTCAATACAGCTTTAGAATTTCCTATAAACACGTGGTAACGATAGTAATCGCGTGAATGATATACAAGTAAAACACACCCAATGAATGAGGTATGAGATAAATAACTGATGACCTTGACTTTATTTCAAGGAGAGAAAAGGTACGCACATATTAGCAAGTACTAATACATGTTATCAGATTTATAATATGAAAAGTGTAATGTGAGAACTAATGAAGTACAGGTGCTGCATGAGCCATCCAAGCAGCCACTGTCATTTTCCAAAAATTGCTTAGGCTGGAAAATCAAACCATACATCGAAATCATGCTATCATCAGTTCTAAACAAGGTGTTCTAATGGCTGGACTGGAATAAAGGCTAAAAAAAAGGAATGCCGGTGCAGGAATTGAGCAATTTGGGATCATATGTCTGCATTGTAACTATTCATGGACAGGAAAAGTGAAACTAATATATCACAACATTCATTTCCGGCATAGATCAAAACACAATACTACTGTATAGATTGCAATTTCTACTTAAGTTATTCAAGTACATAATGACACACAATACTGCAATGTTCACTTTACATATGCTTACCTGCCTCTGATATGTTGCTACAAACGCCCCGTTACTCCATTTGTTTGACAAACTCAGTGAATGCGGCAAAAGAGGACCCACCTTCCTTCCACGCCGCGGCAGCGCTCTCCTTCACTGCCAAGGCCCGTTCCATGACTGCCCGACGTCCCTCCAACTCCATGTCCATGATCGACCTAACAGTTGCATCCACATTATCCGCCGTGACAAGCTCCCCAGGTTTATATCCTCTAACCTCGATGCCAACCTTCATCTCCTCCACAATGTACACCTTGTTCATCCACTGCTCGGCTTCCAGCGGCCAGCACACCATAGGCATGCCGGTCACCACCGCCTCCAGCGTTGAGTTCCATCCGCAGTGCGTTACGAAGGCACCAGTGGAGGCGTGACGCAGCACGTCGACCTGCGGCACCCAGGACGCGGTCACCACGAGGCCCCTCTCTGCGGTCCGTGCCAAGAACCCCTCTGGGAGGAGAGAAAGCGCTGCGTCCGGTTCGGCCGCGGCGAAGGCAGGAGGCGCACGCAGCACCCACAGGAACCTGTGCCCGGACTTCTCGAGCCCCTTGGCCATCTCACTGATCTGCTCCAGCGACACGGTGCACCGGCTGCCGAAGCAGATGAACACGACACTGCGCTCTGGCTGAGCGTCAAGCCACGGTAGGCATGGGTGCCTTTCCTCCTCCCTCTCCCCCTCCGCGATCAACGGCCCGACGCAGTAGACTGATGTTTTGGCGTGCTCAGGGAGGCAGCGGCCTTCTCTAATCGCAGCCATCACCGAGCCCTCCAGCGCCTCGAAGGTGTTCACCAAAATGCCACGCGCCGCAGACATCCGACCGAACACGTCCAGCACGGCGGCGTACAGCTCGGTCCCGCTGTCGAGCACCCCGTCGACCAGGTGGGACGCCGGCATCGTGCGCACGCCGGGGAACGACACTGGCGCGTCGCCGAGATCTTTCAAGTCCCCGCCGCTCCTGGAGCAAAATGAAGGCAGTTGGAGGAAGACGGCGAGGTTGTTGGCGCCCGTGCAGTAGAAGAGGTGCCCCGGGACGCCCACCTCCGCGGCGACGTCGAGGGCGTCGACGGCGAACATGTCGGCGACGAGCGCGTGGACGGCGGGGAGGCTGCGGAGGAAGTCTCGCAGGCCGGGTGCCTGGGAGCGGAAGGCGGCCTGCATGCGGATGAAGGGGTGGACGGCGCCGAGGGAGTGGGGGTGGGCGGGAGGGGGAGGTAGGGAGTGGACGGCGAGAGATGGGAGCCGGGAAGCGTACCGGCAGATGGCGGCGCGGAAGGCCGGGGCGGTGAGGGTTGGGTCCGGGACGACGACGGTGACGGCGAGGCCGCGACGGAGGCAGACCTCGGCGAACTCCATCATGGGGGTGAGGTGGCTAATGCTCTGGCCGGGGATCAGAACCACCATTTTCGCCGTCGACGCCATGGGAGGGTTGTTCTGATTTTGCTTTCGTGTTGGTGGCCTGTGGCTGAGGATTTCCGATTTCGCAGTTGGGGTTTGGACAACTGGACTGGAGTCTACTCTGGACCAGCGAAATACTGTATGCGACAACTCGACTAGTTCTTTTTGGGTTTTTTTTTCTCCTTCTCCTTTTTTTGGGGTTTGCATATTTCCCACACTTTATTTTGTATTTTGTATATTTTCCACATCATGTGTCACCGTGTGGTCAATATAGAAAATCTTCAATTATTTTTTAAGTATAAAGTGTGGCAAATGTGTTATATTGCAGATTGTGTGGCTATGGAACGCACTATCCCTATTTTTATATGTAAAATACCAATATAAAAAGAACAGACATATCTCTATCCGAACTCTCTTATATTACCTCCACTTATTAAAAAAAATCTAAATGTCAAACTATGTAAATTTTAACCAAGATTTTTTTTAAAAAAAATAGTTAACATGTACAACACAAAATCAAATCCAGTATGACCCAGCCCATAGGGAGCCTTGTGGGAGTGCTGCATATAGGCAGAGCAGCCGACGCCACGTCGGATACCGATCGGTCAAGCGACTCATCCCATTTTTTCCTGGCCACCACACCTTTGTCCTACTCGAGGGCTCTCCTACCCCTACCAAACCACAGACTATCGATGCATTGATGAGAACAATGCTACAAGGGTAGCTTCGATGATGTGGAGAGCAATGGCGACATTGGATCAGATTTGTACACGACACGATGTACCGAGGTTAGGCCCCTCACGATGGAGGTAAGAGCATCTCAAGCAGAGCCCTTAAAAGAGGCGCAAACTGAAAAACTCTGGCGATAATACAGGTTTGGGCCAAAACTGGGCCAGAACGGAGCCCGAACTCGCGGCCTGGCCCGTATAACGAGTTCGGGCCCCCGAGAAACTGCGCGGAAGCCCCGTATTAAAAGGGGCCACGGAGGGGAGTTCGGTTTCTAAATCCTACTCCCCTTCGGCGCTTTCACTCCCGCCGCCGCCGGCTGCCTCCTCTCCGGCGAGCCATTCCGCCGTCGCTCCGTCGCCTCCGCCACCACCCCTCCGTCCGCAATGGGGCGGTTAAGACGCATAGGTAGGGGGGCGAATCGGCGGCGGGAAGGAACCACGGCGGCCGCCGGACGGGCGGAGGCGGACCGCGCGAGGCGGGCGCGCTCCAACGGCGCATGGAAGCGGGCGTCACAGAAGTGGCCGCATGCTATCGCGCGTCGGCAAGCGCGTGAGAGGCGACCGAAGAAGGAGAAGCCGAGGCGCCCGCCGCCGGCTCGTGCAGCCAGGGCCGGGCCGGCAAAAACCGGGACCCTGTGCGAAGATTTATTATGGGCCCATGTGTCTCTAGGAAAGTAAAACTAATAAATAATTATACAGTGTGTATATGCCTCTTATAGACGTTTAAATTGAAAAGCTAATGTCTAGATTCTAAACTTGTGGTAAGTTCATCTTAATATCTATTTTAAGAGGAACATATAATTTCCAAAGCAAGTCTGACCACATCTAATGATTTTGATACATTTAAACTGTTTGGCTTTTTAAAATAGAAAAAGGAAATTTTAAAATCTCAAAAGCTTACAGCATATAAGGCAATTCCAATAAGTACGTGTACATAGATAAATCTATTATAAGAACTATCCTTTAAGATTAATAAAATCAAATTTACATCACGCTCTGTAAATTAAAATGGCAGCTATTATTATTTAGATATTTCAAGTGAAGTGCAATTTAAGGATCACACGCATCAATCAGAATTAGCAAAAAACTAAAGAAAATAGAAAATATGACCTGCATCGTACAAAAGGAAGAATCGAACCTGGAACCACATGGTCAAGCGACGCCTATTCATTAGGTGGCAACTGAATGAGCTGTAATTATTTTGTGTCTATGTTCCGTATTTACACTATATATAAAGAAATTCCAATATTTTGGGGCCCCAAAAATTTGTGGGCCCTGTGCGGCTGCATGGGCCGCACTCCCATGGGCCCGGGCCTGCGTGCAGCCTGCCGCTGCCGGCGCTACCCCGCGCGGCAACGACGACGACACCGACGGGCTGCCTGTAGCCTGAGGGAGCTCGGCGGAGGCGGCGGCCTTCAAGGTGGTGGCGCTCATCGTCGTGTAGGAGTCGCCAGCGAGGAAAAACCCTCCACCGCCGACGTGAAGCGCCCCGGTGACAATCTGGGGCCTAATCTAGTAGTTTAGGTCTCAAATTAGCGAATGTAGGTTGATCAGAGCTCGAACTATCATGTATTTTGGTTAGATTAATGTAAATTATCGACGAATCAAGCTTGATCGGAGCAAACTAGGTTCAATCGCAAGTTTAATTTTTCCGCGACGTTTGATTTTCGCTTTTTCAGTTTGCGAGTTCGATTTCTGATCTGCGCCGCGACAAAAGCCATCTAAACTCAACAGTTCAGGAGACCGAACTCGACGTTTTCGGTTCCGAGATATACGGGCTCTGCTAGAGATGTTCTAAAGACCTACTCCTACTTCATTATATGGATGTCTATATGTTCACAGATTGTCGGAGGCTTAGATGGGGCTATGGAGGTTAAGGAGGGTGAATGGGATCTACCCCTACTCTATCTTTGTCAAGCTTTATATACATGACTTGACCTAGGGTTTACATCATGCGACGAGTCATCTAAACCCTAAGTTGATTGATAACCATCGAATCCGTAGCTTGATCTTGAGTAGTCGACTGGGCCTTTACGTCATTCTGGATCTTGACGAGTAGGTCTAGCAGGCAGTTGACTGGATTGGGCCACCTGGTCTTGTACAGCGACTCACTCCATTGGACCTACTTCATATCTCTTCTTTCTTTTAATTTTTCCCACACAGCCGACATCCCATTGCGCTGTGCACTCCTTCTAACATTATTGAGTAATAAAATCCTCTTTGGTTCAGGTGCTCGATCATGAACTCCATGTAAACCCTACTGACCCGGTAATTTTTTTTTGTTATGATTTGCAGAATAAAACTCCTTGCAAGAAACAAGATACAGTGATAGACTATTTAACGAGGGATTTATGCTAGTTTAATAAGCATTGAACCAAGTTCTCCAACATAGTCATGCACTCCCACAGGTATTGCAGTAGCAGCGCCTAAACTGAAGTACTAAACGATATATTATATTAATTATACACTAACAGCTTATAGCTCCAAGGAGCACCAACCAGACAAAGAAACTAAATGGTTCAGAGCACAGACTTGACGATGTGAGATCCAAGGCTGTAACGTTTAGACAGGTGCCTGATCATCCGGAGAGGACTATCTCCATCGTTGCAGGGTTTTACCTCCACACCGGTGAAAACAGCAAACTGGCGCCTCATGTTCTCACAGAGGGAAACGATGCAGAAGCTGCCCGAGCCCAGGTTCACTAGGTGGGACTTGTATGGAGACCACTTCTCCGGCAGGTGGTCGAGACAATCAAAGGTATGCCGCAATGATGGTGGCCCGGCAGCAGCAGAGGGCGTTGTACTAGCGCAATCCAAAGCGCACAGGCGGCGGGGGCTGTCAGCCGATAGGGCGAAGTAAAGGTTGAGCTCGGGAACATATTCCGCTTTGCCGTAGAAGGGCATAACCCACTGGTTGCCCACCTGACGAGTCCATACTTTTTGGGAAACGCTGTTATTCCCCCGGGGGAACAGCGTTCTAATCGTCCTGCTACGTGACCGTCCGATGGCACAATGCGATTGCGTCTCGTTCGCGCTCCACGTGCGAGTATGGGCCCCACCCATGTTCTCCGCTCCTTCCTTATCTTCTCCCCAAATCGATTGGAGCCGCACAGCCACACTGCCGTCGCGCACCGCGCTGCCGCCATGCGCAGCAGCCGTTCCTCTTTAGCCGACGCGCCGCCGCGAGAACCTCCCCGTCTCCCTCCAACCCCCGCTCGCTGACCTCTACCGCGGGTGCTCTAGCTAGTGCGCTTCCAGCGAGGCCTATCTCCTAGCTCAGGCGAGGACGGGCTCCCTCAGCCGCTGCCGCGTCTGCCTCCGAGCTCCAACTCCTCCTCCGATGCTGGAACAGGGGGGGTGGGGGCTGCTGCAAGCTGTCCGCGGCCGCCGCCGAGGCAAGGCGCGGCCGCCAGTGCTACGAGCGGCAAGCGCCACAGTGGGTGCTTCAAGGAGGCCGCTGGATTGCTGCAAGGGGCCGACGCCGGAGCAGCTAGCGGCCACCGTCGATGCTACATGCAGCCGCCGCTAGTGCTACTTCAGGCTGCCGCTTTTGCTACATCCTACCTCTGCCGCTGCTACATCCGCGTCGCTACAAAAAGTCGCCGGCGGTGCTACACACGGCCAGCCGCGCCGCTACAATTGGTCGTCGGAGCTGCTACAGACGGCCGGTCGCGCCGCTACAATTTGGTCGATGGCGCTGCTACACAAGGCCAGCCGCGCCGCTACAAAATGCCGCTGACGCTGCTACACACGGCCGGCCGCGCCGCTACTCAAGTTCGTCGGCGCTGCTACACACGGCCGGCCGCGCCGCTACAAAAGGTCGCCGGCGCTGCTACACACAGCCGGCCACGCCGCTACAAAAGGTTGTCCGCACTGCTACATGCGGCCGTCCTCGCCGCTACAAAAGTTCATCGGCGTTGCTACAGAAGGTCACCATCGCTGATGCAAACAGCGCTGGAGCTGCTGCAAGCCGTCCACCGCCGTCGTCGCTACAACGGCACCGGAGCTGCTACAAGTGCGGTGCTAGGAGTACTCTACGGCGTGGTGCGGCGGCGATGCTGTTGTGAGCTGCCTGAGTTTGGTCGGGGATGGTGGGAATTTTTTATATGTTTTTTTTGTGCAAGCTGTGCGGCGTAGGATCATGGGGTCCACCCACGTGAGAGGAACAGAGACTCGTTCGCGTGGGCTTTCTTTTTGACTCGTTTCTGTGCTCCATCTGACGAACACGCGCGCACGGTTGAGTTTGATCGGGCGGCTGCGGACCCGGGGGATCGGGGATTTGATCCCCCGGGGGACGCTCAGCACGACCCATACTTTTTTCAGCATGTCGAAGGTGTAGGTGCCGACGCCCTCCTCGACGGAGGATACGCATATGGTTGAGCCACCAACCATGATGGAGGAACACATGTCGCCTGCAAGCGGTGGCTGCGGGAGAGATTCCCAGTAGTATGAATTTTTATAGCTGGGGCTCAACTGGGGTGTGGAGAAGGGATCATTGCTGAAGTAGTTGAGGACCTCAAGGGAGGAACCGATGGTGTTGGTAGCGGTGGCCGGTGATAGGTCCAGGACATAAAAGCAATGAGTGTCTAAGGGGTAGTAGGGATTGGGATGGGGTGTGGAGAAGCATACACAGTTAGGTCCCTTGGGAAAATTCATAGCTCGAATAGGTAGTTCTGCATTAAGATCAATGTCGTAGAGAAATGCACTGTCAGTAGAGTCTGTGAGCAGGATGCAGCTCTCTTTCAGTAGAATTGAGAAGAGGTGCATGGACTTTACATGGTGATCCGATTCAAACCTGAAACGCGGCTTATGCAGCTTCAAAGGGTTTATCAACGCTTCTTTTTTTTGATTCTCCGGTTCTGAAGGCATGGTTGATGGTTCTGTTTTTCCTGCTGACGGATAGAAGAGGTGCTTCCAAGGGTCAAGGAGATATAAGGATCTGATACGAGTGTTGGAGTCCTGCAGTATTAGATTCAGAAACCGACGATTCATCCTTTTGGAAGTGCAAACTGAATAATCGAGCCTTCGCCGTCTGGCCTGAATCTGAAAAGAAAAGACAAGAATCAGTACTAATAACTAACTAAACTATTCAGACTGTAGAAAAGAACATTAAAGATGTAAATTTTCGCGCCTGCAGCAAACCCTAGGTGGCTCCAATTCCTATTTATCCATGTCCAGTTTTGAGCCGCAGAGGCGTGAATTATGCAAGCTGTACAAACCAAACCAGATGGGGGCTTTCACCTGAATCTGATGTTTGACTGATGGAGGCGGAGGGGATCTATAGTATGATGCGCCTACGGTGGCCGACCGGCAAAACCGATGCCCTAGCACACATGCCGGCGATCGATCCAAAACCCAGTGGCGCTAGGAAGTCTTAACTAGCGATGGCAATGGGTAATTATGACCAGTGGCGGAGCCAGATTGGAGCAAGCCCCAGGCAAAAAAAAAAAAACGCAAGAGCTACCAAAAGATCTCCCGGAAAAGAAATGAAATTTGGTACTGAGTGCAAAGCTGAACATATAAATTCAACTAAGTTGTTAACAATCCAACACGATACACATAGTTTGGGTAGTTTCTTCTGTTTGGGAATTCACCCATTGGTGGCGTGTTAAGGTAAAATCGCTTCATATTTTATTCTAAAACATAAAATTGATTACCCAAAGCTTATTAAGTTTAGAAATCTGTTCAGTTGGTAAAAATATTGATGTCGAATAATTAAAGCAAACACACGTTGTCGACACACAAATACATGTATTACCTAGCAGTGGAGTCTTGAGCCCTGGACTAGGAGACGCAAAGCCGCATCACAGCGCACTCGGCTGTCGCCGGCCAACGGTCGAACAGAGGCCGCGCCAGCAACGGCACTCGACAGCACAATAGGCCAGCAGCTTGGCTAGGGCTAGGGATGGCTGGAACTCATCCAGGAAGCCTCCGGGTGCGGGCTAGGGGCGGAAAGTCGGCCTGCAGTGCGGGGAAGGCGGCAACGACGGCGCGTCGTGGGCATGTGGCGGCGCGACTACCGCAGCGAGATATGTAGGCAGGGATCGAGGTTTGTGTTCGCTCGCTAGTTTCGTTTCCAAATCAGAAGATGGGCCAACTGAGTACTGGGGCTACAACCCGGGCCAACTGAGTACTGGGGCTACAACCCGGGCCAACTCAAAAACTTCTATAAGTAGGCCAGAATGTTTGCTGCGCCCCGAGCCATGGCCCTGGTTACCCGGGGTGTAGTTTCACCCGCATACCTGCTAGTAAAAATCCAATAGAAGTATGGGTATAGGAAAAAGTATAATATATGAGTTCGTAAATGAGAAAATATCATACCAATGAGCGGGTAGGGTATGAGATCGTAGAACCCATATCCACATACCCATGTACCCATCTGAATTTGTAAAGTAGGTGGTTGTAATATTCTAAAGTACTTAATTTCACCTCTAATCACACCATCACATAGCTTGGTTGAACCTCACGCTTTCCGGTCTCACAACTACTGGTAGGTTAGTGAGGATTAGTCCCCTATTTAGGATCGCTTCACCTCATGTCATATTTTTTTGATTAATTTAATGTGATGTAAGCGTAGGTATTATTACCTGTGGGTACCCATTTACCCTACCGGGTGACGGATAAGGGAAATACTTATACCAATTGATGAGTATGGATACGAGTGATGGGCAAGATTGAAAGTGACGGTATGAATATGGGATGGCTTTACCCGTACCCATACCTTGCGTGCCATTCCTAGTCTTAACCATGTGAGCGGCAATGGCTTCCAGGCATGAGGCCTCACGGGACATAAATGGCCGTGTTTTGTTGGTCTGCGGGGTAGGGGCTGGACCGGCGTATGCACGTTTAATTTGTTTGGTTACCCGCAGTACATAACAGGGCTTATCTCTCTTTTTTTCCAAAATCAGGTACTATATATATTTTTAGTGCGAAATTGTAGACCTGGCCAATATGGCCCGCCGGGTGATGGTAGAGATATACTCCTACACTCTGTATGATCTATCTATAACGATTGCAAAATAAAATATAAAAGAAACAAGTAAGCCTTCAAGATCTTCACATTTTTTCTTCTTTTATAATATAATTTTATACTTTCCTGAATACAGCCAAAGAAAATTACCGAACCACTAACCTATACATACCAACAAAAGTTATCTCATAATTTTAATTTGAGCCGTAGTGTCAAAGCTACGTGTACATACGCAGCCATTAAAACAGAGTACCACCACCAATATGTTAGTGAAAATATTAAATTAACAGAGCAGCCTGGTCGACGTTGATGTGAAGCCAAGAATACGAAACACCTTTGTCGAGGAAGTAGCAGCCAGGACAAATATTGCGAGGATAATGCTCCGAGAAGCTACCATGAGAAAAGATCCAAAATCGATATGGCGAAACAAGATCTCAATGCCCATACCTAGATAATTTTAATCTTCCAACACCACCATTAACATCAGGAAGGTATCATCGAACGAAGAGCTAAAAATCACTTATTATAGAGGATGACATCTCCATTGGTCTGGAGGCCTCAAAGAAGACTACTAAAACCTTAAATTAATCTCTTGAAAACACTACTTTTATTAACAACTCCACATACATCGGGTTATCCACCCCTCTCGACGTCGGCGAGACTGGCTGGAGGAGGGGGAACCGATCTTGGGAGCGGAGATGGTGGCGGCACTATACTTTTAAGAGGCGGTGCTAGGTTTCACAAGATAGAGGATTTAACTAGGGAAGAAAGTTAGTTAATGGAGGTCCTGATATTCTAAGAATTGTGGAAGATACCGACCTCGCACAAGGGATCGACCCGCAAAACATTTTGCGGGAAAATCTAAAACCACCTTGCAAAATCATACATTTGCCGGTTCTGGAGGCGGTTTTGCGATAAACAACATCCCCACTTCGACCACCTCGTCTCCATCGCCGACTATGTAACCTCCCAGCTCCTCCACCTCCGGCCATCCTATTCTCATACCATCATCGGACTCGGATAGCTGTCAACCAGATATACAATGCCCCTCGCTTCCCGCTCTCTCACACTCCCGTTTTGGCGCAATGTGGTCGGCCAATAACTCCTCACCGACGAGTCACACATACGGGGAGTGATCTATTCACTACTCAAAATGGATTCAGATAGCTATCGGCCTGATCATCGGTAACCAACCTTAATCAGTCCAAACAAGATGCAAAACGTGAGGCTTTGACACTCACATTGCAAAAGATTTTAAAGGAGTTGATAGCGATAAGGAGGTGTCAAATGAGAAGAGAAAGAGAGGAAACACATAAAGAAAGAGGAACACAGAAAGACCACCTTGATGTAGGAAAAAAAAAGGAAGCTCGAAGTTGATGATGCCACTGCTCGGTCGAGAGCCATAGAAGTAGAGCTCAAGCTACTCACCGAGGAGACTTGGATCATGACAGCCAACTTGAGCATCCTGGACGCAGCAAGAAGTGATTGTTTTGAGAAGAAGAAAAAAGATGATCCACGATCAAGATGAGTGATCACACGGTATTTATCGCGTCATATTGTTTGTTTGTATGAAGTGAGTGCTTATTTGTGATTCTTTTGGTACTTTTATGTATGCTGGACGTGGCTTAATTGCATTGCCAATTAGCGACAATTTATTTGCTTTTCTTTTCTTTTAAATTCAGTTATCAATTTAAAAATAGCCAAAATAATGAAAATCTAATGCTCATGATATCATTAAGTGGTAACTGGTCGGTCAGGTTGGGATAACGATTAGTCGGCTACTCGGCCGATTAACTAAATTTATCAGTAGGCTATTAATCGGTAGAATAAATAGAAAACTGCTAACATATTGCCTAACATACACCTAATTTTTTTTAGGTACAATCCCATACTCCCGTGCTCACACCATTGTAATATACCAAAATATAATACTATATGCATGTAAAAAACATGCGCAAGAGGTAAAAGCATAGGTACTATACCAAAATATACTACTGTAGCTAGAAAATGAAATCTAATAGGCTCTGCTTAGGACCGATTAATTTGTCCAGCAGCTGATAAATCGGTTTGTCAAATTGATTAATCGCCTGGAGCAGTTAAATCACATAATAGGCTTTTATCGTTTCGGTGACTCTGCAGTTAATCGGTCACTTTACTGAAATATTGGCCCACATTTGGAATAGTGTGAAAATCTCAAAAAATAAGGACCTATTCGGACCAAATGAGGGGCGCCATTGGGTCGGCCCACTTATGTCCAACCCTTTTTGTTTTCCCGTTTCAATTTTATTTTATGTTTTGTTTTCATTTTCTTCTTTATTATTTTTTCCATTTCCCCATGTTCTAAAGTTTTGTTCATGTTTTCTTTTTTTTCTCCTTTTGTTAATACAAACATTTATCATCGGTTTAAGGAGTGAACAATATATTTTTTTGCCATTTTCAAAAATTATTCTACACCAAAAATCTTTCTAAACTCGCAAACATTTATTGAACTGCTGAATGTTTTTTCTCTCTCTTACGAACTTTTTCTAAAAAATGGACCAATTATTTTAAATAGTCCGAATATTTCTTGATACTACACACATGTTTACCTCTCTTACTATAAACTTTTGGACTAGTGAAAAACTTTGCATGAACTTTCTTTTGGAAAATGCTTTTGTACTTACACCTATGGGTGTGAGTGAATCTTGTGGACACTATGTTTTACCTGGTCACTATGCACGCGCGAGCCGCTTCTTGGTTGATTACCCGCCGCCACCGCCAGCCGCAACTGTCTGTTGTCGTTGCCCGCACCGCTACCGCGATGCCTTGGCGCCCCGTCCTCCTCAAATCTCTACCTTCGCCGATCCTCCGCCACCTCATGGAGGGATCCTCACGGAGGGAAGAAGAAGTAGGAGCCATAGGACGGAGAGTCCTCGGGACGGTGGTACGCGATTTACCCAGCTTCGGACCACCTGCACGATGGCAAGGCCTACTGCTGCTTGTCTGGAATTATCTGGGCGCTTTCGCGTTGTTACAATGAGTTGTGGTTGTGCCTCTAGGGCTCCCGGGATCCGGCTTATATAGGCGCACGGATCTTGGGTTTACATGGAGAGTCCTAGCCGGATTACAGGTTACCTAACTACGGTACAATGTCTTGCCATGTACGTCAAGGATCCGCCTTCCATCTACGTTGTACTGGATCCGGTTTCCTTTGTTGGATAACGTAGCATAGAAAACAAAAAATTTCCTACCGCGAACACGAAATCCAAGCCAAGATGCAATCTAGAAGATGGTAGCAACGAGGGGATTGTCGAGTCTCACCCTTGAAGAGATTCCAAAGCCTACAAGATGAGGCTCTTGTTGCTGCGGTAGACGTTCACTTGCCGCTTGCAACAGCGCGTAGAAGATCTTGATCACGGCGCCACGAACGGGCAGCACCTCCGTACTCGGTCACACGTTCAGTTGTTGATGAAGACGACGTCCACCTCCCCGTTCCACCGGGCAGCGGAAGTAGTAGCTCCTCTTGAATCCGACAGCACGACGGCGTGGTGTCGGTGGCGGTGGAGAATCCCGGCGGAGCTTCGCTAAGCGTGCGGGGAAGAAGGAGGAGTGGGGCGGCTAGGGTTTGGGGAGAGGGGGTGGCCGGCCTCTATGGGGTGCGGCCAGCTTGTGGCTTTGTGGTAGCCGGCCCCCTCCCCTTGGCCCTCATTATATAGGTGGAACACCCAAGAGTTGGTCTACAAGTCTTCGAATAAGACCCCAAACCAAAACCTTCCATATCACATGAAACCTACCCAAGCTAGGACTTCCACTAGAGGTGGGATTCCCACCTTCCCTTGGGAGGGGGTGGCCGGCCACCTTAGGTGGAGTCCACCTGGGACTCCACCCCCTAGGGTTGGCCGGCCATGGTGGTGGAGTCCCTTCGGGACTCCGCCTTCCAAAGTGACTTTCTTCCGGACTTTTCTAGAACCTTCTAGAACCTTCCATAAATGCACCGGATCATTTTCAAACACATAAAATGACATCCTATATATGAATCTTATTCTCCGGACCATTCCGAAACTCCTCGTGATGTCCGGGATCTCATCCGGGACTTTGAACAAATATTCGAACTCCATTCCATACTCAAGTTCTACCATTTCAACATCCAACTTTAAGTGTGTCACCCTACGGTTCGCGAACTATGCGGACATGGTTGAGTACTCACTCCGACCAATAACCAATAGCGGGATCTGGAGATCCATAATGGCTCCCACATATTCAACGATGACTTAGTGATCGAATGAACCATTCACATACGATACCAATTCCCTTTGTCACGCGATATTCTACTTGTCCGAGGTTTGATCATCGGTATCACTCTATACCTTGTTCAACCTCGTCTCCTGACAAGTACTCTTTACTCGTACCGTGGTATGTGGTCTCTTATGAACTTATTCATATGCTTGCAAGACATTAGACGACATTCCACCGAGAGGGCCCAGAGTATATCTATCCGTCATCGGGATGGACAAATCCCACTGTTGATCCATATGCATCAACTCATACTTTCCGGATACTTAATCCCACCTTTATAACCACCCATTTACGCCGTGGCGTTTGATGTAATCAAAGTACCTTTCCGGTATAAGTGATTTACATGATCTCATGGTCATAAGGACTAGGTATCTATGTATCGAAAGCTTATAGCAAATAACTTAATGACGTGATCTTATGCTACGCTTAATTGGGTGTGTCCATTACATCATTCACATAATGATATAACCTTGTCATTAACAACATCCAATGTTCATGATTATGAAACTAATCATCTATTAATCAACAAGCTAGTTAAAAGGCTTACTAGGGACTCATTTGTTTGTTTACATAACACAAATGTATCAATGTTTCGGTTAATACGATTATAGCATGGTATATAAACATTTATCATAAACATAAAGATATATAATAACCACTTTTATTATTGCCTCTTGGGCATATCTCCAACAGTCTCCCACTTGCACTAGAGTCAATAATCTAGATTACATTGTAAGGTACCTAACACCCATGGCATTCTGGTGTTGGTCATGCTTTGCCCTAGGGAGAGCTTTAGTCAACGGATCTGCTACATTCAGATCAGTGTGTACTTTGCAAATCTTTACTTCTCCATCTTCGATGTACTCGCGAATCGAATGATAACGCAGCTTGATATGCTTCAGCCTCTTGTGTGACCTTGGTTCTTGTGCATTGGCGATGGCACCCATGTTGTCACAGTAGATGACTAATGGGTCCAATGCACTAGGAACCACACCGAGCTCTACAATGAACCTTTTCATCCATACCGCTTCTGATGAAGCCTCTGAAGCCGCTATGTACTCCGATTCTATTGAGGATTTCGCCACCGTGCACTGCTTCGAGCTTGCCCAGCTTACTGCAGCACCATTCAATATAAACACGTACCTGTGACCGTGACTTAGAGTCAACAGATCGTTGTTCCAACTTGCATCGGTGTAACTTGTTACAACGAGCTCTTGGTCACCTCCATAACAAAGAAACATATCCTTAGTTCTTTTCAAGTACTTCAGATATTCTTGACCGCTGTCCAGTGTTCCATTCCCGGATCACTTTGATATCTCGCTAGTCAAACTAACAGCATGTGCTATATCCGGTCTTGTACATAGCATGGCATACATGATAGAGCCTACTGCCGAGGCATAGGGGATCTGACTCATCCTTTCTCTTTCTTCTGCCGTAGCCGGACCTTGAGTCTTACTCAAGACCTTGCCGGGTAACATAGGTAAGAATCCTTTCTTACTTTCGTCCATTCTAAACTTCTTTAGAATCTTGTCCAGGTATGTACTCTGTGATAGCCCTATTAGACGTCTTGATCTATCTCTATAAATCTTGATGCCTAATATATATGATGCTTCACCAAGGTCTTTCATTGAAAAACTATTATTCAAATAACCTTTTACACTGCTTAATAGTTCTATATCATTCCCAATCAATAATATGTCATCTACATATAATATCAGGAACGCTACAGAGCTCCCACTCACTTTCTTGTAAATACAGGCCTCTCCATGACACTGTATAAACCCGAAGTCTTTGATCACCTTATCAAAGCGCCGGTTCCAACTTCTCGATGCTTGCTTCAGTCCATAAATTGAACGCTGAAGTTTGCATAATTTGTCAGCATTTTTAGGATCGACAAAACCTTTGGGTTGTACCATATACAACTCTTCCTCAATGTCTCCATTAAGGAATGCCGTTTTGACATCCATCTGCCAAATCTCATAATCGAAAAATGCAGCTATTGCTAACAAAATCCTCACAGATTTTAGCTTCGCTACAGGTGAGAAAGTCTCATCGTAGTCAACACCTTGAATTTGTCGGAAACCCTTTGCGAAAAGTCAAGCTTTATAGACAGTAATATTACCATCAGCATCTGTTTTTCTCTTGAAAATCCATTTATACTCGACAGCCTTGCGGCTAACAGGTAAGTCTACCAAAGTCCATACTTTGTTATCATACATGGATCCCATTTCGGATTTCATGGCTTCTTGCCATTTGTTGGAATCTGGGCTCATCATCGCTTCTTCATACGTCGCAGGGTCTTCATCATTGTTGTCCACAATCATGACATTTAGACAAGGATCATACCAATCAGGAGTGGCACGTTCCCTTGTCGATCTGCGAGGTTCAGTAGCTATCTCATTTGAAGTTTCATGACCATTATCATTAGCTTCCTCTGTTGCCGGTGCAGGCGGTACAGGAACATCTTCCGGTACTGCGCTACTCTGATCAACGAGCAGAGATTCTTCAATCTCATCGAGTTCTACTTTTCTTCCAGTCACTTCTTTAGTGAGAAATTCTTTCTCAAGAAAGGTTCCGTTCTTAGCAACAAATATCTTGCCTTCGGATCTGTGATAGAAAGTGTACCCTATAGTTTCTTTAGGGTATCCTATGAAGACGCATTTCTCCGCTTTGGGTTCTAGTTTGTCCGGTTGTAACTTTTTTACATAGGCTTCACAACCCCAAACTTTTAGGAACGACAGCTTGGGTTTCTTATTAAACCATAATTCATACGGTGTCGTTTCAACGGATTTTGATGGTGCTCTATTTAAAGTGAATGCGGCTGTCTCTAATGCATAACTCCAAAATGATAACGGCAAATCAGTAAGAGACATCATAGAACGAACCATATCTAAGAAAGTTCGATTACGACGTTCGGACACACCGTTTCGTTGTGGTGTTCCCGGCGGTGTCAATTATGAAAGTATTCCGCATTTCTTTAAATGCATGCCAAACTCATAACTCAGATATTCACCTCCGCGATCAGATCATAGAAATTTAATCTTCTTGTTACGTTGATTTTCTACTTCACTTTGGAATTCCTTAAACTTCTCGAAAGTTTCGGATTTATGTTTCATGAAATAGATATACCCATATCTACTCAGATCATCTGTGAAGGTTAGAACATAATGATAACCACCGCGCGATGCTACACTCATTGGTCCGCACACATCGGTATGTATGATTTCCAATAAGTCAGTAGCTCGCTCCATAATACCAGAGAATGGAGTCTTAGTCATTTTTCCCATTAGACATGCTTCGCATCTATCAAGTGACTCAAAGTCAAGTGATTCAAGTAATCCATCGGTATGGAGTTTCTTCATGCGTTTCACTCCAATATGACCAAGACGACAAGCGATACACATATAAGTAGAATTATCATTCAATTTAATTCGCTTAGCATCAATGTTATGTATATGTGTATCACTACTATCGAGATCTAACAGAAATAAGCCATTCTTTTCAGGTGCTCGACCATAAAAGATATTATTCATAAAAATAGAACAACCATTATTCTCAGACTTGAATGAATAACCGTCTTGCATTAAACAAGATCCAGATATATGTAGGATAACGTTGCATAGAAAACAAAAATTTTCCTACGGCGAACACGCAATCCAAGCCAAGATGCAATCTAGAAGACGGTAGCAACGAGGGGGTATCGAGTCTCACCCTTGAAGAGATTCCAAAGCCTACAAGATGAGGCTCTTGTTGCTGCGGTAGACGATCACTTGCCGCTTGCAAAAGCGCGTAGAAGATCTTGATCACGATCGGTTCCGGCGCCACGAACGGGCAGCACCTCCGTACTCGGTCACACGTTCGGTTGTTGATGAAGACGACGTCCACCTCCCCGTTCCAGCGGGCAGCGGAAGTAGTAGCTCCTCTTGAATCCGACAGCACGACGGCGTGGTGTCGGTGGCGGTGTAGAAGTCCGGCGGAGCTTCGCTAAGCAATGCGGGCAATATGGAGTGGAGGAGCTTGGCTAGGGTTTGGGAGGGGGGTGGCCGGCCACTCTATGGGGGGCGGCCAGCTTATGGTCTTGGGGTGGCCGGCCCCCTCCCTTGGCCCCTCATTATATAGGTGGATCCCAAGTGTTGGTGTCCAAGTCTTCGAATAAGACCCGAAACCAAAACCTTCCATAGGAGGGGGAAACCTAGCCCAACTAGGACTCCCACCCAAAGGTGGGATTCCCACCTCCCATGTGGGGGTGGCGGCCCCTATGGTGGAGTCCACTTGGGACTCCACCCCATCTAGGGCTGGCCGGCCATGGAGGTGGAGTCCCTTGTGGACTCCACCTTCCTTGGTGGTTTCTTCCGGACTTTTCTAGAACCTTCTAGAACCTTCCATAGAACCTTCCGCGACATTTTATTTCACATAAAATGACATCCTATATATGAATCTTATTCTCCGGACCATTCCGGAACTCCTCGTGATGTCCGGGATCTCATCCGTGACTACGATCAAAAATTCGAACTCCATTCCATAATTCAAGTGCTACCATTTCAACATCCAACTTTAAGTGTGTCACCCTACGGTTCGAGAACTATGCGGACATGGTTGAGTACTCACTCCGACCAATAACCAATAGCGGGATCTGGAGATCCATAATGGCTCCCACATATTCAACGATGACTTTAGTTATCGAATGAACCATACACATATATTACCAATTCCCTTTGTCTCGCGATATTTTACTTGTCCGAGGTTTGATCTTCGGTATCACTCTATACCTTGTTCAACCTCGTCTCCTGACAAGTACTCTTTACTCGTACCGTGGTATGTGGTCTCTTATGAACTCATTCATATGCTTGCAAGACATTATACGACATTCCACCGAGAGGGCCCAGAGTATATCTATCCGTCAGCGGGATGGACAAATCCCACCGTTGATCCATATGCCTCAACTCATACTTTCCTGATACTTAATCCCACCTTTATAGCCACCCATTTACGCAGTGGTGTTTGGTGTAATCAAAGTACCTTTCCGGTATAAGTGATTTACATGATCTCATGGTCATAAGGACTAGGTAACTATGTATCGAAAGCTTATAGCAAATAACTTAATGATTGAGATCTTATGCTACGCTTAATTGGGTGTGTCCATTATATCATTCACACAATGACATAACCTTGTTATTAATAACATCCAATGTTCATGATTATGAAACTAATCATCCATTAATCAACAAGCTAGTTTAAGAGGCATACTAGGGACTTCTTGTTTGTCTACATATCACACATGTACTAATGTTTCGGTTAATACAATTCTAGCATGATATATAAACATTTATCATAAACATAAAGATATAAATAATAACCACTTTATTATTGCCTCTAGGGCATATCTCCTTCAGTCTCCCACTTGCACTAGAGTCAATAATCTAGATTACATTGTAATATACCTAACACCCATGGCATTCTCGGGTGTTGGTCATGCTTTGCCCTAGGGAGAGCTTTAGTCAACGGATCTGCTACATTCAGATCGGTGTGTACTTTGCAAATCTTTACTTCTCCATCTTCGATGTACTCGCGAATCGAGTGGTAACGCAGCTTGATATGCTTCAGCCTCTTGTGTGACCTTGGCTCTTGTGCATTGGCGATGGCACCCATGTTATCACAAAGAATGATTAATGGGTCCAATGCACTAGGAACCACACCGAGCTCTACAATGAACCTCTTCATCCATACCGCTTCGATGAAGCCTCTCGAAGCCGCTATGTACTCGATTCTGTTGAAGACTTCGCCACCGTGCACCGCTTTCGAGCTTGCCCAGCTTACGCAGCACCATTCAATATAAACACGTACCCAGATTGTGACTTAGAGTCATCGGGATCGTTGTTCCAACTTGCATCGGTGTAACCGTTTACAACGAGCTCTTGGTCACCTCCATAACAAAGAAACATATCCTTAGTTCTTTTCAAGTACTTCGGGATATTCTTGACCGCTGTCCAGTGTTCCATTCCTGGATCACTTTGATATCTGCTAGTCAAACTAACAAAGCATGTGCTATATCCGGTCTAGTACATAGCATGGCATACATGATAGATCCTACTGCCGAGGCATAGGGGATGTTACACATCCTTTCTCTTTCTTCTGCCGTAGCCGGTCCTTGAGTTTTACTCAATACCTTGCTCGGTAACATAGGTAAGAACCCTTTCTTACTTTCGTCCATTCTAAACTTCTTTAGAATCTTGTCCAGATATGTACTCAGTGATAGCCCTATTAGGCGTCTTGATCTATCTCTATAAATCTTGATGCCTAATATATACGATGCTTCACCAAGGTCTTTCATTGAAAAACTATTATTCAAATAACCCTTAACATCAAGCTTAATAGTTCTATATCATTCCCGATCAATAATATGTCATCTACATATAATATCGGGAATGCTACGGAGCTCCCACTCACTTTCTTGTAAATACAGGCCTCTCCATGACACCGTATAAACCCGAAGTCTTTGATCACCTTATCAAAGCGTCGGTTCCAACTTCTTGATGCTTGCTTCAGTCCATAGATTGAACGCTGAAGTTTGCATACTTTGTCGCATTTTTAGGATCGACAAAACCTTTGGGTTGTACCATATACAACTCTTCCTCAATATCTCCATTAAGGAACGCCGTTTTGACATCCATACGCCAAATCTCATAATCGAAAAATGCAGCTATTGCTAACAAAATCCTCACAGATTTTAGCTTCGCTACAGGTGAGAAAGTCTCATCGTAGTCAACTCCTTGAATTTGTCGGAAACCCTTTGCGACAAGTCGAGCTTTATAGACAGAATATTACCATCGGCATCTGTTTTTCTCTTGAAGATCCATTTATTCTCGACAGCCTTTCGGCTATCGGGTAAGTCTACCAAAGTCCATACTTTGTTATCATACATGGATCCCATTTCGGATTTCATGGCTTCTTGCCATTTGTTGGAATCTGGGCTCATCATCGCTTCTTCATACGTCGCAGGTCCTCATCATTGTTATCTACAATCATGACATTTAGACAAGGATCATACCAATCAGGAGTGGCACGTTCCCTTGTCGATCTGCGAGGTTCGTAGTTTCCTCGTTCAAGTTTCATGATCATTATCATTAGCTTCCTCTCGTTGCCGGTGTAGGCGGTACAGTACAACTTCCGATCAAGCGCTACTCGATCAACGAGTATAGATTCATCAATCTCATCGAAGTTCTACTTTTCTTCCAGTCACTTCTTTAGTGAGAAATTCTTTCTCAAGAAAGGTTCCGTTCTTAGCAACAAAGATTTTGCCTTCGGATTTGTGATAGAAAGTGTACCCTATAGTTTCCTTAGGGTATCCTATGAAGACGCATTTCTCCGCTTTGGGTTCTAGCTTGTCCGGTTGTAACTTCTTTACATAGGCTTCGCAACCCCAAACTTTCAGGAACGACAGCTTAGGTTTCTTATTAAACCATAATTCATACGGTGTCGTTTCTACGGATTTTGATGGTGCTCTATTTAAAGTGAATGCGGCTGTCTCTAATGCATAACTCCAAAATGATAACGGCAAATCAGTAAGAGACATCATACTACGAACCATATCTAAGAGAGTTCGATTACGACGTTCGGACACACCGTTTCGTTGAGGTGTTCCCTGGTGTCAATTGTGAAAGTATTCCGCATTTCTTTAAATGCATGCCAAACTCATAACTCAGATATTCACCTCCACGATCAGATCGTAGAAATTTGATCTTCTTGTTACGTTGATTTTCTACTTCACTTTGAAATTCCTTAAACTTCTCGAAAGTTTCGGATTTATGTTTCATGAAATAGATATACCCATATCTACTCAGATCATCTCGTGAAGGTTAGAACATAACGATAACCACCGCGCGATGCTACGCTCATTGGTCCACATACATCCGTATGTATGATTTCCAATAAGTCGGTAGCTCGCTCCATCATACCAGAAAATGGAGTCTTTGTCATTTTACCCATTAGACATGCTTCGCATCTATCAAGTGACTCAAAGTCAAGTGATTCAAGTAATCCATCGGTATGGAGTTTCTTCATGCGTTTCACTCCAATATGACCAAGACGACAAGTGCCACATATAAGTAGAATTATCATTAAGTTTAATTCGCTTAGCATCAATGTTATGTATATGCGTATCACTACTATCGAGATCTAATAGAAATAAGCCATTCTTTTGTGGTGCTCGACCATAAAAGATATTATTCATAAAAATAGAACAACCATTATTCTCAGACTTGAATGAATAACCGTCTTGCATTAAACAAGATCCGTATATAATGTTCATGCTCAACGCAGTACATAATAGCAATTATTTAGGCTTAAAACTAATCCCGAAGGTAGATGTAGAGGAAGTGTGCCGACCGCGATCACATTGACCTTGGATCCGTTTCCAACGCGCATCGTCACTTCATCTTTCAGCAGTTGTCGTTTATTCTTTAGTTCCTGTTTCGAGTTACAAATATGAGCAACCGAACCAAGATCAAATACCCAGTACTAGAACGAGAACCAGTGAAATGAACATCTATAACATGTATATCAAATATACCTTCTTTCTTCTTCTTGACAAGGCCGCTCTTCAGATCAGCCGGATACTTGGAGCAATTACGCTTCCGGTGTCCCTTCTCCTTGCGATAATAGCACTCAGCATCGTGCTTAGGGCCGTTCTTAGGTTTCATAGGAGGCGTGGCAGCTTTCTTGCCACCCTTCTTGAATTTTCCCTTAGACTTACCCTGTTTCTTGAAACTGGTGGTCTTGTTGACCATCAACACTTGGTGCTCTTTCTTGATCTCAATCTCAGCAGCTTTTAGCATGCCAAAAAGTTCAGGTAACTCCTTGTTCATGTTCTGCATATTGTAGTTCATCACAAAGTTCTTGTAACTTGGTGGCGGTTGATTGAAGGACACGATTAATCCCGATCTGTTAGGAATCACTATTCCCAAGTCATCGAGTTTCTTCGCATGCCCGGTCATGGCGAGCATGTGCTCACTAACGGAGCTGCCTTCTTCCATCATACAGCTGAAGAAATGTTTCGATGCTTCATAGCATTCCATCGCCGCATGAGTCTCGAATATAGCTTTCAGCTCATTCATCAACTCATGAGGATCATGGTGCTCAAAACGTTTTTGAAGATCGGATTCCGATCGCACAGATGGCACACCGAACTTGAGTGTACCGAGGTTTCCGAGTCGCGTAAACAGCTTTTACTTCATCGGATTCATCTTCTGCAGGAGGGTCACCTAGCGGTGCATCAAGCACAAATTGCAGATTTCCGCCAGAGAGGAAGATCCTCACATGACGGAACCAGTCGGTGAAGTTGCTACCGTTGCTCTTAAGTTTCTCTTTCTCTAGGAACTGATTAAAATTGATTGGGGACGCCATCTCTACAACATATATTTGCAATAGTTTAGACTAAGTTTATGACAAATTGAGTTCAAATTTTAATTCAACATAATTAAAAACCTAAGTGAACTCCCACTCAAAACAATATCCCTCGCATTGTCTTAGTGATCACACGAACCAAATCCACCGCACCTAAACCCGATCATCACGAGAAAAGGTGTGATTTCAATGGCGAACACTCAAAGTGTTCATCATATCAACCATATGATTCATGCTCTACCTTTCGGTATCACGTGTTCCGAGACCATGTCTGTACATGCTAGGCTCGTCAAGGCCACCTTAGTATCCGCATGTGCAAAAGCTGTCTTGCACCCGTTATATGTACTTATTGAATCTATCACACCCGATCATCACGAGGTGCTTCGAAACGACAAGACTTGGCAACGGTGCTACTAAGGATGAACACTTTATTATCTTGAGATTTTAGTGAGGGATCATCTTATAATGCTACCGTCGCGATCTAAGCAAAATAAGATGCATAAAAAGGATTAACATCACATGCGTTCATATGTGATATGATATGGCCCTTTTGTTCTTGCGCCTTTGATCTTCATCTCCAAAGCACGGATATGATCTCCATCATCTTCGGGCATGATCTCCATCATCGTCGGCGTAGCGTCAAGGTCAATGGCGCCGTCTTCATGATTGTCCTCCATGTAGCAACTATTACAACTACTTTGAAATACTACTCAACATGAAATTTAAAGACAACCATAAGGCTCCTGCCGGTTGCCACAATACAATAATGATCATCTCATACATATTCATCATCACATTATGGCCATATCACATCACCAAACCCTGCAAAAACAAGTTAGACGTCTCTAATTTGGTTTGCATATTTTACGTGGTTTAGGGTTTTCGAGAGAGATCTAATCTACCTACGAACATGAACCACAACGTTGATACTAATGTTTTCAATAGAAGAGTAAATTGAATCTTTACTATAGTAGGAGAGACAGACACCCGCAAAGCCTCTTATGCAATACAAGTTGCATGTCGAACGAGGAACAAGTCTCATGAACGCGGTCATGTAAAGTTAGTCCGAGCCGCTTCATCCCACTATGCCATAAAGATGCAAAGTACTCAAACTAAAGATAACAAGAGCATCAACGCCCACAAACCATTGTGTTCTACTCGTGCAACCATCTATGCATAGACACGGCTCGATACCACCGTAGGATAACGTTGCATAGAAAACAAAAATTTTCCTACGGCGAACACGCAATCCAAGCCAAGATGCAATCTAGAAGACGGTAGCAACGAGGGGGTATCGAGTCTCACCCTTGAAGAGATTCCAAAGCCTACAAGATGAGGCTCTTGTTGCTGCGGTAGACGATCACTTGCCGCTTGCAAAAGCGCGTAGAAGATCTTGATCACGATCGGTTCCGGCGCCACGAACCGGCAGCACCTCCGTACTCGGTCACACGTTCGGTTGTTGATGAAGACGACGTCCACCTCCCCGTTCCAGCGGGCAGCGGAAGTAGTAGCTCCTCTTGAATCCGACAGCACGACGGCGTGGTGTCGGTGGCGGTGTAGAAGTCCGGCGGAGCTTCGCTAAGCAATGCGGGCAATATGGAGTGGAGGAGCTTGGCTAGGGTTTGGGAGGGGGTGGCCGGCCACTCTATGGGGGGCGGCCAGCTTATGGTCTAGGGGTGGCCGGCCCCCTCCCTTGGCCCCTCATTATATAGGTGGATCCCAAGTGTTGGTGTCCAAGTCTTCGAATAAGACCCGAAACCAAAACCTTCCATAGGAGGGGAAACCTAGCCCAACTAGGACTCCCACCCAAAGGTGGGATTCCCACCACCCATGTGCGGGATGGCCGGCCCCCTATGGTCGAGTCCACTTGGGACTCCACCCCATCTAGGGCTGGCCGGCCATGGAGGTGGAGTCCCTTGTGGACTCCACCTTCCTTGGTGGTTTCTTCCGGACTTTTCTAGAACCTTCTAGAACCTTCCATAGAACCTTCCGCGACATTTTATTTCACATAAAATGACATCCTATATATGAATCTTATTCTCCGACCATTCCGGAACTCCTCGTGATGTCCGGGATCTCATCCGGGACTCCGAACAAATATTCGAACTCCATTCCATAATTCAAGTGCTACCATTTCAACATCCAACTTTAAGTGTGTCACCCTACGGTTCGAGAACTATGCGGACATGGTTGAGTACTCACTCCGACCAATAACCAATAGCGGGATCCTGGAGATCCATAATGGCTCCCACATATTCAACGATGACTTTAGTGATCGAATGAACCATACACATATATTACCAATTCCCTTTGTCTCGCGATATTTTACTTGTCCGAGGTTTGATCTTCGGTATCACTCTATACCTTGTTCAACCTCGTCTCCTGACAAGTACTCTTTACTCGTACCGTGGTATGTGGTCTCTTATGAACTCATTCATATGCTTGCAAGACATTAGACGACATTCCACCGAGAGGGCCCAGAGTATATCTATCCGTCATCGGGATGGACAAATCCCACTGTTGATCCATATGCCTCAACTCATACTTTCCGGATACTTAATCCCACCTTTATAGCCACCCATTTACGCAGTGGTGTTTGGTGTAATCAAAGTACCTTTCCGGTATAAGTGATTTACATGATCTCATGGTCATAAGGACTAGGTAACTATGTATCGAAAGCTTATAGCAAATAACTTAATGACGAGATCTTATGCTACGCTTAATTGGGTGTGTCCATTATATCATTCACACAATGACATAACCTTGTTATTAATAACATCCAATGTTCATGATTATGAAACTAATCATCCATTAATCAACAAGCTAGTTTAAGAGGCATACTAGGGACTTCTTGTTTGTCTACATATCACACATGTACTAATGTTTCGGTTAATACAATTCTAGCATGATATATAAACATTTATCATAAACATAAAGATATAAATAATAACCACTTTATTATTGCCTCTAGGGCATATCTCCTTCAATATAATGTTCATGCTCAACGCGGGTACAAAATAACAATTATTGAGGCTTAAAACTAATCCCGAAGGTAGATGTAGAGGAAGTGTGCCGACAGCGATCACATCGACTTTGGATCCATTTCCAACGCGCATGGTCACTTCATCCTTTAGTAGTCTTCGTTTATTCTTTAGTTCCTGTTTCGAGTTACAAATATGAGCAACCGAACCAGTATCAAATACCCATGTACTAGTACGAGAACCAGTAAGATAAACATCTATAACATGTATATCATATATACCTTCTTTCTTCTTCTTAACAAGGCCGCTCTTCAGATCCGCCAAATACTTGGAGCAATTACGCTTCCAGTGTCCCTTCTCCTTGCAGTAATAACACTCAGCATCAGGCTTAGGGCCAGTCTTAGGTTTCACAGGAGGCGTGGCAGCTTTCTTGCCACCCTTCTTGAATTTTCCCTTAGACTTGCCCTGTTTCTTGAAACTGGTGGTCTTGTTGACCATCAACACTTGGTGCTCTTTCTTGATCTCAATCTCAGCAGATTTCAGCATGGAGAAGAGTTCAGGTAACTCTTTGTTCATGTTCTGCATATTGTAGTTCATCACAAAGTTCTTGTAACTAGGTGGCAGTGATTGAAGGACGCGATTAATCCCCAGTCTGTTAGGAATCACTATTCCCAAGTCACTGAGTTTCTTTGCATGCCCGGTCATGGCGAGCATGTGCTCACTAACGGAGCTGCCTTCTTCCATCATGCAGCTGAAGAAGTGTTTCGATGCTTCATAGCATTCCACGGCCGCATGAGTTTCAAAGATAGTCTTCAACTCATTGATTAACTCATGTGGATCATGGTGCTCAAAACGTTTTTGAAGATCGGCTTCCGGGCGCATAGGATGGCACACCGAACTTGAGAGTACCGAGTTTTCCGAGTCGCGTAAACATTCTTTACTTCATCGGTTTCAGTTTCTGCAGGAGGGTCACCTAGCGGTGCATCAAGCACATATTGCAGATTTCCGCCATTGAGGAAGATCCTCACATGACGGAACCAGTCGGTGAAGTTGCTACCGTTGCTCTTAAGCTTTTCTTTCTCTAGGAACTGGTTAAAATTGATTGAGGACGCCATATCTACAACATATTTGCAATAGTTTAGACTAATGTTTATGACAAATTGAGTTCAAATTTTAATTCAACACAATTAAAAACTAGGTGAACTCCCACTCAAAACAATATCCCTCACATTGTCTTAGTGATCACACGAACCAAATCCACCACACCAAGTCCGATCATCACGAGACAAGATGTAACTTCAATGGCGAACACTCAAAGTGTTCATCATATCAATCATATGATTCATGCTCTACCTTTCGGTATCACGTGTTCCGAGACCATGTCTGTACATGCTAGGCTTGTCAAGGCCACCTTAGTATCCGCATGTGCAAAACTGTCTTGCACCCGTTGTATGCACTTGTTGAATCTATCACACCCGATCATCACGAGATGCTTCGAAACGACAAGTCTTGGCAACGGTGCTACTAAGGATGAACACTTTATTATCTTGATATTTTAGTGAGAGGGATCATCTTATAATGCTACCGTCGCGATCTAAGAAAAATAAGATGCATAAAAGGATTAACATCACATGCAGTTCATATGTGATATGATATGGCCCTTTTGTCTTTGCGCCTTTGATCTTCATCTCCAAAGCACGGACATGATCTCCATCATCAACGGGCATGATCTCCATCGTCGTCGGCGAAGCACCAAGGTCAATGGCACCGTCTTCATGATTGTCCTCCATGTAGCAACTATTACAACTACTTTGAAATACTACTCAACATGAAATTTAAAGACAACCATAAGGCTCCTGCCGGTTGCCACAATACAATAATGATCATCTCATACATAGTCATCATCACATTATGGCCATATCAAATCACCAAACCCTACAAAAACAAGTTAGACGTTCTCTAATTTGGTTTGCATATTTTACGTGGTTTAGGGTTTTCGAGTAAGATCCAATCTACCTACGAACATGAACCACAACGGTGATACTAGTGTTGTCAATAGAAGAGTAAATTGAATCTTCACTATAGTAGGAGAGACAGACACCCGCAAAGCCACTTATGCAATACAAGTTGCATGTCGAGCGTGGAGCAAATCTCATGAACGCGGTCATGTAAAGTTAGCCCGAGCCGCTTCATCCCACTATGCCACAAAGATGCAAAGTACTCAAACTAAAGATAACAAAAGCATCAACGCCCACAAAACCATTGTGTTCTACTCGTGCAACCATCTATGCATAGACACGGCTCTGATACCACTGTAGGATAACGTTGCATAGAAAACAAAAAATTTCCTACCGCGAACACGAAATCCAAGCCAAGATGCAATCTAGAAGACGGTAGCAACGAGGGGATTATCGAGTCTCACCCTTGAAGAGATTCCAAAGCCTACAAGATGAGGCTCTTGTTGCTGCGGTAGACGTTCACTTGCCGCTTGCAAAAGCGCGTAGAAGATCTTGATCACGGCGCCACGAACGGGCAGCACCTCCGTACTCGGTCACACGTTCGGTTGTTGATGAAGACGACGTCCACCTCCCCGTTCCAGCGGGCAGCGGAAGTAGTAGCTCCTCTTGAATCCGACAGCACGACGGCGTGGTGTCGGTGGCGGTGGAGAATCCTGGCGGAGCTTCGCTAAGCGTGCGGGGAAGAAGGAGGAGTGGGGCAGCTAGGGTTTGGGGAGAGGGGGTGGCCGGCCTCTATGGGGTGCGGCCAGCTTGTGGCTATGTGGTAGCCGGCCCCCTCCCCTTGGCCCTCATTATATAGGTGGAACACCCAAGAGTTGGTCTACAAGTCTTCGAATAAGACCCCAAACCAAAACCTTCCATATCACATGAAACCTACCCAAGCTAGGACTCCCACTAGAGGTGGGATTCCCACCTTCCCTTGGGAGGGGGTGGTCGGCCACCTTAGGTGGAGTCCACCTGGGACTCCACCCCCTAGGGTTGGCCGGCCATGGTGGTGGAGTCCCTTCGGGACTCCGCCTTCCAAAGTGACTTTCTTCCGGACTTTTCTAGAACCTTCTAGAACCTTCCATAAATGCACCGGATCATTTTCAAACACATAAAATGACATCCTATATATGAATCTTATTCTCCGGACCATTCCGGAACTCCTCGTGATGTCCGGGATCTCATCCGGGACTTCGAACAAATATTCGAACTCCATTCCATATTCAAGTTCTACCATTTCAACATCCAACTTTAAGTGTGTCACCCTACGGTTCGTGAACTATGTAGACATGGTTGAGATCTCTCTCCGACCAATAACCAATAGCGGGATCTGGAGATCCATAATGGCTCCCACATATTCAACGATGACTTAGTGATCGAATGAACCATTCACATACGATACCAATTCCTTTTGTCACGCGATATTTTACTTGTCCGAGGTTTGATCATCGGTATCATTCTATACCTTGTTCAACCTCGTCTCCTGACAAGTACTCTTTACTCGTACCTTGGTATGTGGTCTCTTATGAACTTATTCATATGCTTGCAAGACATTAGACGACATTCCACCGAGAGGGCCCAGAGTATATCTATCCGTCATCGGGATGGACAAATCCCACTGTTGATCCATATGCCTCAACTCATACTTTCTGGATACTTAATCCCACCTTTATAACCACCCATTTACGCAGTGGCGTTTGATGTAATCAAAGTACCTTTCCGGTATAAGTGATTTACATGATCTCATGGTCATAAGGACTAGGTAACTATGTATCGAAAGCTTATAGCAAATAACTTAATGACGTGATCTTATGCTACGCTTAATTGGGTGTGTCAATTACATCATTCATATAATGATATAACCTTGTCATTAACAACATCCAATGTTCATGATTATGAAACTAATCATCTATTAATCAACAAGCTAGTTAAGAGGCTTACTAGGGACTCATTGTTGTTTACATAACACACATGTATCAATGTTTCGGTTAATACAATTATAGCATGGTATATAAACATTTATCATAAACATAAAGATATATAATAACCACTTTTATTATTGCCTCTTGGGCATATCTCCAACACGGCCAGCCTCTGACGCCCCCCTCTGGACTACTTAAGGGTTTCGATCTAAAAACGTGAGGAGAGAAGTCGAAGTCGCCAGAAACTATCCAGTACGCCGCCACCGTCGCGAAACTCCGTCTCGGGACCAGAAACTCCGTTCTGGCACTCCGCCGGGACGGGGAATTGGAGGAGATCATCGCCATCATCACCACCGACGCCTCTCCATCGACCAACCATGTTTCCCCCATCCATGTGTGAGTAATTCCCCCGCTGTAGGCTGAAGGGGATGGTAGGGATTGGATGAGATTGGTCATGTAATAGCATAAGATTGTTAGGGCATAGTGCCTAGTGTCCGTAATTGGTACTTTTATGATATTGTAGCAACTTGTTATGCTTAATGCTTGTCACTAGGGCCCGAGTGCCATGATTTCAGATCTGAACATGTTATTGTTTCATGATGGTATGCATTGTTTAATGATCTTTCCTGCAAGTTGTATACATGTATTGTTGTCCGGAACCGGAGGCCCCAAAGTGACAGAAATTGGGACAACCGAAGGGGAAGGCGGTGATATGAGGATAACATGTGTTCACGGAGTGTTAATGCTTTGCTCCGGTGCTCTATTAAAAGGAGTACCTTAATTTCCAGTAGATTCCCTAGAGGCCCGGCTGCCACCGACTGGTAGGACAAAAGATGTTGTGCAAGTTTCTCATTGCGAGCACGTACGACTATATATGGAACACATGCCTATTGATTGATTAGTACTTGGATACCACTTTATTACTATCTGCAAATGCTCTATCTTGATTGTTACATGAGTTTCTCTCATCCATGCAACGCCCGTCATCCATCCCTGTGCCTACAGTATTTTAATCCTGCTGTTTACTATAATCACTACTGCTGTCTTTGTTACTCTGCTGCTGTTATTTCACTACTGCTACTGCTATAAAACTGTTACTACTGATAAACTCTTGCGAGCAAGTATGTTTCCAGGTGCAGCTGAATTGACAACTCCGCTGTTAAGGCTTTCAAGTATTGTTTGTCTCCCCTTGTGTCGAATCAACAAATTGGGTTTTACTTCCCGCGAAGACTGTTGCGATCCCCTATACTTGTGGGTCATCAAGACTATTTTCTGGCGCCGTTGCCGGGGAGCATAGCTTTATTTGGAAGTTCACTTGGATTGATATTGTTTGCTGCAAATTCTCCATCATGGGTAAACCTCGCGATTGTAAAGTCGCCATATTACCATCCACTACAAGAAAAGGTACAACTCTGAGTACCTCTGCTGCTCTTGATTCACCATCTGTGATAGATAAACTTGTTTCACCACCACAAGCTTCACATGGTGGTACTTCTGCTAGATCTGAAAGTTCCTCTTATAATTTTGATGATGCTTCTGCTGTGCTTGATAATGATGGTTCATTAGGATCTTTTCTAGATGCTACAATTACTAGGTCTAGACAAATTGAAAATACTGAAACTCCTAATGAAAATGCTGCTACACCTGTTAATTCACCTGAGTCTGTTGAATACTCTAGTGATGATCCTGATGAGGATTATGTGGAACTTGATGATGATTTCATTGATAAATGCAATGCTACTACTGATGCAAGTAAAATTAAAAAGTTTCTTGCACAACATACTGTTAGATATAAACTGTCTCCTGATCCTAAATTTTCCACATCTCCTATAAACATTAAGGATAAGGATTATGATTTTTCTCTTGATTTATCTCATATATCTATTGTTGAGAAAACACCTTTTGTGGTACTGAAAAAGAAAGTGATGTTGAACACATGATTGAGCTGTCTACTCTGAGTAGCTTGTTTTCTGATGATGTCAAGTTGCGTACTTATTTTGTTGCTAAATTTTTTCCTTTCTCTTTAAAGGATGATGCTAAAACTTGGTATAATAGTTTGCCTCCTGGTTCTATTGATAGTCCAAGTGATTTTCTTGATGTTTTCTTTCGGAAATACTTTCCTGCTAGTGCTCAACATATTGCTTTGCAGAAAATTTACAGTTTTGACCAGGAAGATGGAGAGAAATTGCCTGAAGCTTGGGCGAGATTTTGCTCTCTTATCAGAGCTCGGCCTGGACATGATTTGGAAAAGCATGATTTACTTGATATATTTTATAGTGTACTAACCATTGAGTCTAGGGCATACCTGGATAGTTGTGCTGGTTGTGTTTTCAGGAAAAGAACTCCAGACGACGCTGAAGAATTATTGGCTAGAATAGGCCGGAATCATGATGATTGGTCTACACCTGAACCAACCCCGACACCAATATTGAAGAAGAGGGGTTTAATTAAATTAAATGATGAAGATATGAGGGAAGCCAAGAAGTCTCTTAAGGAGAAAGGTATTAAATCCGAAGATGTGAAGAATTTACCTCCCATAGAAGATTTATGTAAGATAACTCCCCCTTCATCCATGATTGAGGTACACTCTCTTCAACGCTTTACTAGGGAAGATATTCCGTATTCAAAACCTCCTGCTCAATGCTTAGATGAGTTTGATAATTATATTGTTAAGAAAAATAATTTTAATATGAGAGTAGAGAATCATTTAATGGAAAATTCTCGAGCTATTAGTGAATTGCATGGTATTGTGGAGAGAACCTCCAATGATGTTAAGATGCTTGTTAAACATTTTCATATGGTTCAAACTCAAATTGATCAACTCACTAAAGTGCAAAATGATTCTGAAGAAAAACATGCTTATGAAGTAACAACTAGAGGCGGTGTTTCTACCCAGGATCCTCTATATCCTGAAGGGCATCCCAAAAGAGTTGAACAAGATTCTCAACGAACTGAAACTAGTGCTCCATCTAAGAAAAAGAAAAAGAAACATAAAACTGTTGTAGAATCCTCTGAGCCTGTTAATGATCCTAATAGTATTTCTATTTCTGATGCTGAAACTGAAAGTGGTAATGAACATGATAAAGATAACGATAAGAATGATGCTTCTGATAAAGAAGAGGTTGAAGAAGAACCTGAAAAGCATGCTAAAAATAGAAAGTATACCAAAGAAGATTTTATTGCTAAGAAACATGGTAATGAAAGGGAACCTTGGGTTCAAAAGCAAATGCCTTTTCCTGCTAAGAAACTAAAATCAAAGGAAGAAGAACACTATAATAAATTTTGTGATTGGATGAAACCTTTGTTCCTGCAAATCCCTTTGACTGATGCTATTAAATTGCCTCCTTATTCAAAGTATATGAAAGATATTGTCTCTAACAAAAGGAAAATTCCTAATGAGGAGATTTCCACTATGCTTGCTAATTACTCTTTCAATGGCAAGGTTCCAAAGAAGCTTGGCGACCCAGATATACCGACTATTCCATGTTCCATTAAGAATAATTATGTTAGAACTGCTCTATGTGATTTGGGAGCGGGTGTTAGTGTTATGCCTTTTTCTCTTTATAAGAGACTTTATTTAGATAAGTTGATACCAACTGATATATCTTTGCAAATGGCTGATAAATCTACTGCTATTCCTGTTGGTATATGTGAGGATGTTCCTGTTCAAGTTACTAATAAATGCTTGATATTAACTGATTTTGTTGTGTTGGAAATGCCTGAAGATGATAATATGTCTATTATTCTTGGGAGACCTTTTCTTAACACCGCAGGGGCTGTTATTGATTGCAATAAAGGAAAAGTCACTTTCAATGTCGATGATAAGGAGCATACCGTTTATTTTCCCAAGAGGATTGATAAAGTATGTGGAGTTAATACAATTTCTAATGTGAGATCTATCAAAGTGGGAACTATTGATTGTCCAATATATGAGCCAAAAGAAGAATATCAAACTCTTGTGATTGGATCCATATCAATACAATATAAGGTAACATGATTGATTTGAGGTTTATTTCTTCCTATGACATGTAAGATTTATTTGATGGCAAGACTTGATCAACCTTGTTAACAAGTACATTTTATATGCATAGAAGAGCTAAACAACATTTCTTTCTTCCTCCACTTGTTTTACTTGCTGTAGCACTACTTATTTTGCAAGATGCTTTAGTTGTTTAGAGGTTTGCAAATCTTTTTCTCATTGATAATAATAAAGTTAATACCCGAAATGTGCGTTTTTCAAAGTTTTCAAAAATTCACAAAAATTATACCATTGGTCTTATTTTTCGAAGAAGCACTGGGAACACACTGGGATGACCAGGGGGCACCCTCAGTGGTGGCACCCACAAGCCGGCGCGGCCAGCAAGGGGGGCGCGCCACCCTGTTGTGTGGGGCCCTCCTTGCCCCACCACTTCATCTCTTTCTCCCATCTCACTCTCTCTCCCGAAAAAACTCGCACCAGCTTTCTCTCACTCGCGTTTCTGCTCAAGAGCTCAAGATTTCTCGATCTCTTTGCTCAGCCCAGATTTCTGTCTGAAATTTGGCACATTTGCTCTCCGGTATGTGACTCCTCCGATTATCCAAGTAGAATTTTGTTTGGTTGAGTATATCTTGAATATTTTGCTGCTGTAGGTAACATGTTTAGTGAGCTTGCATGCTTGTTCTAAGTTGTAAGAATTAGTTTTGATGCGTGTTTAGTACTCTAGCAAGTTCCTATAGTAGTTTCCCTCAATTATATGACACCAAATCAAATTTTATATTGTTTGTTGAAAAATTTCAGAAAATGGAGTGGAATAGTCATCAACTAAACCAACAAGAATTGGAGGTGCAACAAGTTATGAGAGTTAACCGCGAAGAGGGAGTATACCCCTCTTACTACCCGTGCGTTGATTTTATGAGGAGTGCAGGAATCCTGCGAGATGTTCAAAAACTGATTTCTAATGCAGGGTTGGAAAGTTTTGTTGTTGGTGAACCATACCAATATGCAAAACTGACCATGTCTATGGTTCAGGATTTTGAATTCAATTGGTCTCAATCTAACCCCATGGTTCAATACAAAATTTATAATAAAATTGTCAACTTGCCATTTGATGATTTTTGTGCAGCAATTAGAGTGCCACAATGGGGATCATGCGAGAAGATAAGGGGACTGCCGCAGGAGCTCTTGAGTCTTTACAAGATGATTTGTCATGGAAGAAGCTTCTCAGAGGATGGTGGCAAAATCAGTAGTATTCAACTCCCAGCCATTCGCTACTTTGCTTATTTCATCACCAAGTGCGTTCTTGCTAGAAAGAATGCAAGTAAGTTATCTATCTAGGATTTAGCTTTTCTAGCTGCTGCATTACAAGGTGATAGGACTTATAATTTGGGTTCTTTGATAGCCTATAGACTTGCTACTAACCGTGAGAAGGGCGGAATTTGTGGAGGTCTCATCGCCTCTCGTTTATTAGCTATGCATGGTGTAGAACCTCACCATCTTGATATTCAGCTCTCCATAGAGAAACTTGACATAGTCTCCATGATTAAGCATGAATTTGTTTCTGATTTGTCTAATTTGAGTAACCTGTCTTACAAGATAACATTTTACAAGAAAACTTGGAGAACAACTAAGAAAACTGAAAAACTAGTAGGATTGCCTGCACCTGTTCTGTTTAACCTTGATTCCAGGAGGGATTGGTCAGTCACGGAAGGTGAACTGAATGCATACATAGAGGAAGATGGCCATCATGCAGGGGACGACACAGAGGAGGCCGAGGAACACCTCGACTTATCATCCGATGCAGCAAGTTCTTCGCATCAACATGTTGGGCATGAGGAGCCTTCACCCTTTTCTTCTGCACCGGGACCTTATTATGACTACGCCATGTATGATCCACCGGCGTGGAATCCTGACCCTCGCTGGGGTTGATCTCCACTTAGGCCAAAAGCCTAAGCTTGGGGGGAGGTATACCGGCATCACTCATTCTTTGCATATTATGGTTGCTGGATACTTGTACATACTTGTTTAGCTTCTTAAAGTGGTTTTCTAATAAGAGGGAGATGATATTTGGGGAAGTGCTGCCTGAAAACAGATTCTGGACTGATACCAAAAAAAATCTCAAAAACAGCCAGAACGTTATTTTGCGAAGCCAATTTTGTGCATGTTCCCCAGGTTGTTATCTAACTTTCATTAGTTGAACACTTTTCGAGCTGGGCAGCGGAAGAATTTCTTAAAAATCGATTCTTTATCAGATCTGTCAAGTTTGGCGATTCTCGCTTTGTGTTTATGTGACTCTTCTAGTTTTCATTTTCTTGTTTTTGCTTTGTTTCTTTCCTAAAACACAAAAGGACCAAAAATATTTCTATTGTTTCTCTTTACCATTTGCTTATTTTGGTTTCTTGCTTTTATTTTGCTTTATTTTCTATCGTTGGTTTGCTATAAGAAAATCCAAAAAGATTTTGCTTTGTTTGCTTGTTTCCTTTTGTTCTTGTTTCCAAATTCGAAAACACCAAAAATATTTGCTGTTCTTCTTTGGTTTTGTAAAGTTCATTTTGGAGTTCAATGGTCTTCGGTGGTTGGAGCTTGGTTTTCACTCCATATTATTCAAGCTACACAAGTGAAAAGGCAATAATGACGATATATGACAATCCAACTGTGGTGAGAGGTTGGTATGAACTCTATTTGTTTTCATTTTTGTACATATACTCATCCATGTGATCATGCTTAGTTTGTTCATGTGAGGTATATGTCATTTAAGAGAGTCTAGTAGTTCATGATCTCTCATGATTAGCTCCAATTTATTAATATGAGTAGCATGTCATAAATATTTGCTTGCATTGCTTTATTCATAAATAGATATGACATTGTGGTATCCTCCTCTGAATAATTCACTTGAATCAACTTGGCACATGCTCACGCATGCATATGACTGAACAAAAGTCAATTAAGCCTCGATGATTTACTTTACCTCAGAGTTCTTGTATCACTTTTATGCCTCCGTTAATTTATTTTGTCGCAAGCATGATTATGACGATTCGCTCTCTTGATTGTCGCTTCCCAGTCTATTGCTAGCCTTCACTTGTACTGAGCGGGAACGCTGCTCGTGCTTCCAAACCCCTGAAAACCAAGTTATTCCAAAGTGTCCACCATAAATACCTATGCATGGCATTTCAAACCATTCCAAGTAAATTCTCATGTGCTACCTTTAAAACGTTCAAAATGCTTCTCAATTTGTGTTAATGTTTTATAGCTCATGAGGAAGTATGTGGTGTTTATCTTTCAATCTTGTCATTTACTCCTGACAGACTTTCATAATGGACTAGTGGCACATCCGCTTATCCAATAATTTTGCAAAAAGAGCTGGCAACGGGGTTCCCAGCCCCAATTAATTAACTTTCATCAATAATTCTCTTCACATGCTTTGCCCTGATTTATCAGTAAGCAACTTAATTTACAAATAGACACTCCTCCATGGTATGAGAATGTTGGAAGGCACCCGAGGATTCGGTTAGCCATGGCTTGTGTAAGCAAAGGTTGGGAGGAGTGTCATCCATAATGAAACTAAAATACATGTGTAAACAAAAGAGAAGAGGGATGATCTACCTTGCTGGTAGAGACAACGTCCTTCATGGGAGCCGCTCTTGGAAGTCTGGTTGATGAGGTAGTTAGAGTGCCCACTATCATTCGTTGACAACAACAAACACCTCTCAAAACAATTTTACTTCTGTCTTTAGAAAAATGAAAAGCTCTAGCACATGTTAATCCCTGCTTGCCTCTGTGAAGGGTCAATCTTTTACTTTTACATTGAGTCTCCATCCTTTCTTTTAGCATTTTCTTGAGAGCACAACTGTCATTCTTAGTATAATATGCTTGTCCCAAAATATGATTAACTGTGGTATAACTTTGATGTTTTTATCTTTGATAGTCTCTACTTCTAGTCTTCCCACTAGTAAATGTGCACGTGCAATGCACGTCTTATAATTTAAATACAACCATATAATTTGAATTTATGTATCCTTCTAGCGAGTTTTTTCCGGAGTTAACTAAATCATACAATTTGTGGGATTTTTATCCTTTCATCTTAATGTCTGGTATCATCATGGTCATTCTATTCCAAATCGGACAAAGAGGACGACTAATTTTCTTCTAAAATGTGTCCCATGAACCTATGAAGTGGTAATCCGAGGAAGTTTTCAAATAAAAATAATAATATAATGTAAAATAGGTACAATGATACTGATCAAAATATATTTGTTAAAGAGTGCCAAACAAATCATCTCTGGTGAAGTATTAATGAAATTCGACATCCCGAAACCACAAGATGACGTGCATTATTACGACTTTTTGACAAAGAGAGTGAATTTGGTGATCAGGTGGGTACGTGTGCATGCATTCGTCACCGTTGGATCCATGCCAGCACCGTTGGATGGACTAACAGGCACTAAATGTCCGTTTGTGCCTTTTTGTTGTTGTTGTTAGGGACGTGTCCTTTTCTGGGTGGCTGAAACACGTCGATCCCCTTTTGCCCCGCCTAACAGCATGTGCGCATGTGGCCCAGCAATTCATCTGCTCCGAGGCTGGTGTGGCATGTGAGATCCTGTGAGCCATGACTTCCGGCCAGCAATCGGAGTGGAGCTCTCCGCCAGTCGAATCCAGCCGACTTGTGCCGCCGCCTGCTCCATCCTAGGTTGAGATCTAGCCGGATTCGTCGCCACTAACGTCCCCAATGGCGCAGCCGTTGTGCAGGTGGAGACTGCATGGAGGGGAACCCACAAAGTGGAGACCGCATGGACCCGGGGGCGGCGCTGGGCGGTCCGCCAGCTCAGGGACCAGGGGCGGCGCGCTTGGTGGCGTGCGGTGCAGGGCCGGGGCGGCGCGCTTCCTTACGTGGGCCATCGCCACCACCAGCAGACACCGGCGCAGAATACGAAGATGACCTCCATCCTCCGCAGAACCACTCCAGAGCAGGCTGATTCCTTCGACGACGCCACAGCCGAGCATCACCGATGCAGCGGAGGAACCAGAGGACAAAAAGCCAAAACGTAGCCAGCACCGCCACCTCGCCAGCCACCCCTAGCAAACTCATCAACAGCGCCAAAGACGCCGCCGAGAAGGAGGTCGAGCTGCAGGGTATTTATTCCAATCGGCGCCGACACCTCCATCAAATCGCCGCCGACGGGAGACCTATCCCAACTATGTACATGCCGGAGACACAGAACCGGGTTTCCCCCACTCCCCCGCCGCCGAAGCAGACGCCGGAGAGGGAAGGAAACCACGGCCTGGTCGCCGGCGGATCGAGGGAACTGGGACGCCCTCCTCTCTCTCACTCGATTTACTGTAGCAGGGGATAAGGAACGGGGATTGGTTAGGTATCCAGGATTCCAGGTTACTATATAGGAGGTGGGATATGGTCAAAAGGCGAGCTAGGGGTGGTAATTATTACCCGTGTAATCAGTGTCTTGTTCAAATTATTGCAATCACACCTGCAAAATACTTCAGTGGTCAGCATTTTGATTGGTTGTCACACAGAAAATGTATGTAGAAAATAAATGTAGAAAATGTCCTTTGAAAGGAGAGAATGTACTCACTCCAATATCTCTACCGAAGTGTTAAGGTGAAACCTGCAGTTATCATCCTTAATCACCGATGAATCAACTTCTATTCCGTAGGAAAAAGTTTATATTTCCAATATAAAGTGCACATGCTACAACCCTGATATAGCTTCCTATGAAATAATTCAATTTTGGTGTATGTCATTATTACTGAAACTGCTATCCTCAATAGCTTCAGTATAATAAGAAAGGTTCTCCCTCATTGATTCGAACTATATCCATGGCCTTCCTTGTTGCTAAATATACTCTTCTGCATCATTAATTTCTTTGACCTCAATAAAACTTGGCTGATTGAGGTAATGAAATTATGTAGTATCAGACAGTTTTTGTATATCTGAGTATGGCATCCATTGTAAGGAGAGGACCTTTTAGGCTAAATTGAATTACTTATCCAAACAGCAACTATTCAGGTAGTAATAGTGAGTTAATGTGAAACCTACCTCACATGGTGCAGCATGGAGAAAATAAAAGCAAAGACAATTTCTTTCCAGAGCATTTATCTGGCATACACGGGATCTTTTCAGCAAGTAAGTTCAGATATCAACTCCTCAGACTGGTCCAGTCTTGTCCAATTTGATCTCCACTAACTTACCAGAGCGATTTTACTGTAAATTACAAACAAATGAGAATGCATGCCAAATAACCAGCCGGTGATATCCCAAATAAGGGAAGAAATAATTCCAGTGGGCACATTGCATAGACAAAAAAATCTTTTAGCTTAATTTTAAACCTAGAATCTGTCAGCTATGTATGAAGACTAAAATCGAAGTGACTACCACAGACATTGTTCAATGCAGTAAAACATGGCAGATGCATACTCATCACCAGCCATATTTAGTGTTTTAGCTCGTATCTGTAATCTCAGGGATTAGCTCCACAATGTCCCTGAAGTAATTTGTTCAACAACTCAGTTTATAAGCAGCTTTAGCAAGTATACAAACCACAAATAATAGAGGAAGTCCTCCTATTGTAGCACTATCACCATGATTACATAAGTGCAAGTACTTTAATTTTAATTGATGTATCACTACTCCCTCCGTTCCATAATTTTTGTCACAAATTTAGATGTATCTAGACATATTTCGTGAATCGATACATCCAAATCTGCGGCAAGAATTATGGAACGGAGGGAGTACTAAATTTAGAAAGCACAAGCATATGCAAAATCAAAATATGATCTGTAGCCTAAACCAAGAAGACTACTCAACTTAATTAGACTCCATGTGCACACCTGGTCTTGGAGTTTGAAAGAAAGCATCCTCATGGTAGCGCGCGTTGCTGCGCCCGCCCATATATCCAATATAATTTAGGTCCTTATATTTTTGATGTACACATATGATGGCATTAAACATGAAATATAAAAATATGAACCGATGTGCTTTGAATAGAGGATAGACAACAAAACCTACCAACAATGGAGACTAATGGGAAGGATTCGATGGAGTGATCTTTGTCTTGAAATACACACCAACTGTTCAATATTCATTTGTCGAGTTTGCTAATTTGGTTTCACCTAATGCTAGGACATCATTCTAATATGTAAATATTTACAAACATACTAATTTCTAATATAATATCATATGTAAACGACATATACATAATTACTTTGCATCATTCCTGAAGAATGGGACCTCAACCTCCAGTTGCACCGATCATCCACTCATTCAGCTTTGCCCACCCACATAGAAGGATGATATTGGAGATCGATTTTGCATAAGCATTACAGCTTTCCACAAATATGGCTTTGCAAGTACCATAATCCATCACAACCAAGCACCACGGGTGTTTTAGATTAGCATTCAAGCATAGAAAATAAAATCTCTCTGTTTCTATTTAAGAACCAAGTGTAATGTGATAATATCAGGTTAGTTGCATTCAATAACTGAAGCCCCAATGGTAGAAATCATGAGCTTCACTTCTCAAACAAGATAAAAGCGGCTATTTGACCTGATCTCAAGCTCTCAGATATGGTCAGCATTGGATGGGAAAAAAAACACAAAGTGAAAATCGGTACAATCAACGGGAAAAAGTCTTACACTCGATCACCTCCCTATCTCGAAGTTGAAAATATGAAGGACAATGCTATTTATGCTTTCTTTCCCGTAATCTCCCAAAATAAACAGTTGTTATTTCCTCTTCACCAATGAAGCTGAAGAATCATTCTGAAACATAAGGAGTGCATGCCCCATCAGCAGTAGCAAGTTTACTTCAACGCCACCCTACCTAAAAGTTAGTAGATGAAGAAAACATAGAAATGTGTACTTCCCTTGGCAGTCTTTAGATGTCTAAAATATTTTCTTTCCATGTCCCATCGGAAACTATTTCATTTTTCCTTGTCATTTCTTCCAATAGGACCTATAGATCTGTCTTGGGCAAATGAAACTGAACTCATAATAAAATGGAGGAATGAGACTCTAGTCCTAGCTATTGTCATCATAGAACCTAGCTGGTCTACATTAAGTATGGCAGAAAAACATCAATCAATACATTTAGTAATTTTCTTGGTCAGATCGCCAGGAGAAGATTCATTGTAAGATGGTGCATATACTTAGGTACCAAACTGAAACTGTCTTCTTAAATATTTTGTTGATGATTTTACTATACCAAGAATGGATTTGGTACTTTATGTGTTTCCAACCATTCGTGTAGAAGACATATCTAAAGATCTGAAAGCACACTTCTGTTATTATTCATTGCAAGATGACAGACCTAACCATAGTATTAATTCCCTTGAATAGAAACTGAGGAATACACGATATCTACATTGTGCAGATTTCAGGATCACTAAAATTCTGCTTTCATTTATCATTTACTTAATTAACCAACTTCATTCATCCAGCCATACAAAGGCATAATATTGTGTCTAATCCAAGATGAATTGACTATTTACCACACAAAGCTTAATGGAACCAAACTCATTGGATCAAACAAAATCTTAGATCAAGTTGTAGTCAGGATATATTACCTGCTGCAATGTATTACCAACTGTATCTCCCAGTCTAGTATCTTCTGATTTAAATTAAGCATCCATGCTACAAAAAGTGACTAAATCTAAAAGAACATTATGTCACATGCACAACTAATTCTTAATATGTAGGACAAGATGAATATTTGCACACCCGTAGCTCATACATTATCCTCTGAATCCAGTTCGTCTAGGGAATATACACACGCACTAACAAAAGATTTTACCAAAGAGCTTCAAAAGAAAATGACTTACAATGAAGGTGTCAACCAATATAATGTGAATTGGAGGGCGTTGGTCTTGGAGCAAAGCTTCAGCTTGCGCTAGAGTAGCACCCAGAAAGGCTGTGTTCAAGTTGCGTAACATGAAACTGTCTATTTTTCCTTCTTTCTTCAGCTGCGTCTCATCCGTACAATACCACTTGTTATTTGCATGTGTATAGAGCAGACCTTGTCATATGTCAATCAGAGGGTCAACAGAGATAAAATGAGCTCTGTCTCTGGCTCTGGCTGCAAAAAATTCAAAGTTGCTGTGAGATGCCGTTGATGCTTGCAGGAAGAAAGAATCAAGCCCATCGAATAATCATCAAAGGATGGGAATCAAAAGAGGGAGCAGGTACGAATACTTGACACCCGAGGAAGGAAGAAGCTCACCATGAAGGGAGCAGACGACACTGGGATCTTATTGAGGATGCCTCCTTGCCCATCTGGCATTTCCGTGGAGAGGACCCAAAACTGCAACATATAATAATCTAAATAAATAAAGTGTCTTACAGGAGCAGAGGTGGAAGGCGGACTACCTGCACTCCTCCAGCCTCCATATCTCAATCGTGGCTGCCCTCGAAGATCGACTCAAGCTCCGCTCGCGCCAACCCTCACCGATGCAACCACACGCCTTCGTACTTCTTAGTCGCTTCACCCTCCGGTCAGAGCTAGGGTAGAGGGACCCGTCTCCGCGTTCAGTTGTTTACTCCTCCCTCTGGCAATGGAATGAACATCCACGAGAGAAGGGGCGCACTGGGAGTGCAACGGCGGCCACAACCGGCGAATCGAGACGGTGCACAGTCAGGAGCGCATGGTGAGAGATTTGGAGGTCAAGCAAGGGTCACTGTCGCCGTCTTCACTTCCCGGAACCCCATGGCCTTAGGGCCCAGCCGGCGAACACCGGGGACACCTGGCATCGTGAAAGTACAGGGGGGACTGGAGGAGGCGGCGGCGGCGGCGCTGGGAACCGCGGGGAGAGAAGGGGCTATTTTTTTCACTGTGTATCGCCTGTAGGGCTGTAGGTCACTCCCCTCCGCTCGCTTCGGTCCGGACCAAACGACCCACCCCGCTATCGGATATTCAAGTCTAGCCCATATGCACGTTAAGAAGCCCGATTAACCAGGAGTAGCCTAACTCGGCCTGCGGAGTAGCAGCCCAGTAATGGTGAGGAGGCCCATTCAGCGCGATTCTACGGATGAAAGAGTGTAACGACGGTTCGGGAACACTGGGCTAATCTAGAGCGTTGGACGAGTAGATCCGGCGGTTTAGGAAGCCAAATCTCTGTGGTGCCTTCTAGCTAGACCCATTTTACTGTTACTTAATAAAGCATTCTTGTGCAAAGCCAATTCTACAACCTCTGAGCAGCAAACAAAATGAATACGAAGCAAAAGAACAAATTGTGTTGATAATACACCTTAAAATAAATAAGTTAAAATGGCATCATGGAAGCTGACATCCAAAAGCTTCCTAGGAGTAAAAGTTTGCTAGATCCACTTGAACAACAGAAGCACAAATTTATATATACGAAAAAATGGGATTAGACAGTATTGCACAGCTTTGATGATCAGACAATACAAGGAAACGAAAATAGAGGAACTATAGCCTTCTCCATAATCAGACAAATTCCTTCTGTAAACAATTTTTTCTTTGCTTTTTGAGGAATCACATGTGAGGGCATATCTTGATTGCTTCCATGCCTCAATTCGTACACATAAAAGAAGTTGTAGTAAACCGATTTGGTTGGCATCATGCCATAATCTAAAAATATAGCTTCCATGGTCGCAAATGTTTCATTGGTAAACGATTTAACAAAACCCCACCATTGATACCTTCAACTTTCTGCGTGGAATCTGTGTGTAGGGATGCAGGACCAAGTTGTCCAGGACCGCCGCCTTGGAGGACCAGTACGCCATTGAGCTGGGTGCAGGAGACAGGCGGGTGCAGTGGACTTGCCGCCGGATGGAAGCTGCAGGGCGGCGGTGTCCTGGAACACATCATCATGGAGGACAGCAGCATCCTGGAACACGGCATCGACGTGAAGGCAGGTCGGCGACATCCTGAAACACGACGGTGTTGGGGACGGGCGGCAGAGTTGGAGGTAGAGTGGCGGCGTCCTGGAAGACGGCGTCATGGAGGACGGGCAACAGTGTTTCGCCAGCCCCTCTTCCGACCACGCTCTTTCTTCCATGGAGGCCGGCGTCTCGCTCCGAGCCACGTCGATGCCGGTGAGCCTGCTCTTCCAGCACCTCGGTCGCCTTCGCCTTCCGTTTCCTCCCGCCGTCCCCTCTTCCGACCTCGCCGATTCGATCGAATCTGGCATCAGTCCTGGAGGAGGAGCCCGAGGCAGTAGGACGGCGTGGATGTTGGTCAGGCACCGGCGCGTGGGGAGGCGGCGTGGCAGGGGCTATGGCGTGGAAGAACATGGGAATCTGGTAGTGCAGATCGTGCGAGGCAGTTTCCTTTCTCCGTGGACTGCGCGTGGGTGGGAATTTCTTACGCTCGGCGGACCATGGCAGACAATACATCATTGGAACAATGTGAGGCGTTGGATCTAGGTCCGTGAACGGTGTAGATCATTTGGATGGGACTCTCTGTGCCTTTTAATAGTAGTGGTGATAAACTTCAAAGGTGCCCGAGCATTTATGTTTTGCTGTATAAATACGGGCAAGCGAGATACCGCTTTATCATATCCTTTTATGAACATTGCAATCCTGCTGATAGACATGATTCATGATGCTTATTGTTAATTTGTTGGTACCTTTTCCATGATTGACATAGCTATTAGATGATTTTATTTGCATGTATCTTATTATGAATTGCTTAGGTACTTGCCATATCATGAGAATATTTACATCATATGAACAAATGTGTTCGTGAAAGTTCTTTTATCGCACTCAGTTGTTAACTGAATTGCTTGAGGACAAGCAATAAGCTAAGCTTGGGGGGAGTTGATACGTCCAAAACGTATCTACTTTCCCGAACACTTTTGCTATTATTTTGCCTCTAATTTGTGTATTTTGGATACAACTAACACAGACTAACGCAGTTTTCAGCAGAATTGCTCTGGTGTCTCGTTTTTGTGCAGAAATTCAACTTTCAGGAAAATCCTCGGAATTTATGTCGAAGGGCTTATTTTTCCAGAAGAATCACGGAGCCAGAAGGGCAGGCCTGGGGGAGGCCCAGGCTCCCCATACACTAGGCCGGCGCGGCCTGGAGGGGGGGCGCGCCGCCCTAGCGTGTGGCCGCCTCGGCCAGCCTCTGAAGCCCCCCTCTGGACTACTTAAGGGTTTCGATCTAAAAACGCGAGGAGAGAAGTCGAAGTCGCTAGAAACCATCCAGTACGCCGCCACCGTCGCGAAACTCCGTCTCGGGACCAGAAACTCCGTTCTAGCACTCCGCCGGGACGGGGAATTGGAGGAGATCATCGCCATCATCACCACCGACGCCTCTCCATCGACCAGCCATGTTTCCCCCATCCATGTGTGAGTAATTCCCCCGCTGTAGGCTGAAGGGGATGGTAGGGATTGGATGAGATTGGTCATGTAATAGCATAAGATTGTTAGGGCATAGTGCCTAGTGTCCGTAATTGGTACTTTTATGATATTGTTGCAACTTGTTATGCTTAATGCTTGTCACTAGGGCCCGAGTGCCATGATTTCAGATCTGAACATGTTATTGTTTCATGATGATATGCATTGTTTAATGATCTTATCTGCAAGTTGTATACACGTATTGTTGTCCGGAACCCGAGGCCCCAAAGTGACAGAAATTGGGACAACCGAAGGGGAAGGCGGTGATATGAGGATCACATGTGTTCACGGAGTGTTAATGCTTTGCTCCGGTGCTCTATTAAAAGGAGTACCTTAATTTCAGTAGATTCCCTAGAGGCCCGGCTGCCACCGGCTGGTAGGACAAAAGATGTTGTGCAAGTTTCTCATTGCGAGCACGTACGACTATATATGGAACACATGCCTATTGATTGATTAGTACTTGGATACCGCTTTATTACTATCTGCAAATGCTCTATCTTGATTGTTACATGAGTTTCTCTCATCCATGCAACGCCCGTCATCCATCCCTATGCCTACAGTATTTTAATCCTGCTGTTTACTATAATCACTACTGTTGTCTTTGTTACTCTGCTGTTATTTCACTACTGCCATCGTTATAAAACTGTTACTATCGATAAACTCTTGCGAGCAAGTCTCTGTTTCAGTGCGGCTGAATTGACAACTCCGCTGTTAAGGCTTTCAAGTATTCTTTGTCTCCCCTTGTGTCGAATCAATAAATTGGGTTTTACTTCCCGCGAAGACTGTTGCGATCCCCTATGCTTGTGGCTCATCAGCGTCGCAGTGGTTCTTCAAGGCGTGGTTTAATTCCAGATAGTATGAGGCCGTTGGCTCTTTCGACCTGACCATTGGATTGTGGGTGAGCCACAGATGCGAGGTCAAGCCGGATCCCAAGGTCATTGCAATAATCCTTCAATTCTCCTTGTGCGAAGTTCGTGCCATTATCTGTGATTATGTTGTGTGGGATGCCGAATCTCGTCACGAGGCTGCAAACAAATTTTAGTGTCGTAGCACCATCGGCTTTTCTCATTGGCTTTGCCTCGATCCATTTGCTGAACTTGTCAACAGCGACCAGGAGGTACTCAAAACCGCCAAGAGATGATTTCTTTAGTTTTCCAACCATATCGAGCCCCCAGACCGCAAATGGCCAGGTGATAGGGATGGTCTTCAGCTCTTGGGCTGGAGCGTTTGGTTGAGTAGCGTAGTACTAACAACCTCGGCAGGTTTTTACCAGTTTGTCAGCATCTTCTTTAGCTGTTAACCAATAAAATCCTAGCCGGAAAGCTTTTCCAACGAGGGACCTGGGGGCGGCGTGGTACCCGCAATCCCCTGCGTGGATCTCTCTGAGGATTTCAATGACATCTTGGTTGGAGACGCATTTGAGAAATACTCCAGTTGCGCTTCGTTTGTAGAGTTGTCCATCAACTATTGTGTAGGATCTTGCTCGTCTTGTGATCTGTCGTGCGAGGACCTCGTCCTCTGGCAACTTTCGATTGATGAGGTAGTCCAGGAACGGCTGTGTCCAGGCCGGAATGATAGCCATCACTTCTCTAGCCGGAGATACTGCCATATCTGGGTTTCCCGGGTTAGCGCCCTTTACCGAGGGTATCCGTGGGTGCTCTAGGAAAATGCCAGGCGGAATTGGTTTCCTGCCGGATCCGAGCTTGGATAGCATGTCTGCCGCTGTGTTATCGTCTCTCCTGATGTACTTGACTTCGTATCCGAGGAAGCATTTGGCGATCTCGTCAACTTCGTCTCTGTAAGCCGCCATGACGGAGTTTCTGGCGTTCCAGGTTCCGGCTACTTGTTGTGCCACCAGGTCGGAATCTCCGCAGCATATGATGTGCTTGATCCCAATTTCCTTAGCAATGCGCAGACCGTGTAGTAGAGCCTTGTATTCCGCCATGTTATTTGTAGCTTCGAAGTGAATCTGGTAACGCATCTGCAGCTTCTTCTCCCAGGGGACTTCAGGGTGACTCCGGCTCCTGAGCCTTGATGCTGCTTGGATCCATCGAAGTACATGACCCATGTTTCTGGTTCTGGCTCCAGATTTGCATCCGGTGATGGGGTTCGTAGCATAGAAAACAAAAAATTTCCTACCGCAAGACGAATAAATCCAAGATCTAATCTATGGAACACCCAAGATCTAATCTACAAGATCGGAGCAACGAGATTTATATGAGACTAACCCTCGAATATTTCCAAAGCCTACGAGATTAGATCTCGTTGTTGGTGTAGACGATCATCCCCAGTGCTGCAATCCGGCAGCACTTCCGTACTCGGTCGCGCGTACGGTGTCGATGAAGCCCGTCCTCTCCCCGTTCCAGCGGGCAGCGGAGGTGTGGTAGATCCCCTCGGAATCCCATCATCACGACGGCGTGGTGGTGGTGGTGGAGGAGAATCTCTGCAGGGCTTCGCCTAAGCCGCAGCAGAGAGAAAGAGGAGGGAGGAGAGGTGGCGGCTAGGGTTTCAAGTTGGGGACTTGGCCGACCACCCCTCCCCTCTTTAAATAGTGGGGAGGGTCGGTTGGGGTGTCCCCCCCACGTCCAAACCCATCTAGGGCCGGCCAAAGGGGGATGGGGAAACTTTCCTTCCCCCCCCCCCCAAGCCTTCCAATTTTAGGGTTTCCCCTAAACCCTAGGGTTGTGGCTGGCTTGGGCCTTTAGGGCTTGGTGCGCCTGGCCCATTAGGGCAAGGCAGCACCCCCTTGGCCCAAGTGGCCCCTCCTGGGGTCGTGGGCCCACTAGGGGTCCCTCCGGAACCTTCTAGAACCTTCTCGGTCTTCCACCGGAAAATCTTGAACTTTTTCCGAACCCCAGAAATTAATTTCCCTTATATGTCTTATTCTCCGGACCATTCCGGACCTCCTCGTGATGTCCTGGATCCCATCCGAGACTCCGAACAAACTTCGGTCTCCATCTCATATTCCGAATCTACTTATGCGACATCGAACCTTAAGCGCGTCACCCTACGGTTCGCGAACTATGCAGACATGGTCGAGACTCCTCTCCGAGCAATAACCAATAGCGGGATCTGGAGATCCATAATGGCTCCCACATATTCAACGATGACTTAGTGATCGATTCAACCATTTACATACGATGCCGATTCCATTTGTCTCACGATATTTTACTTGTCCGAGGTTCGATCATCGGTATCTCCATACCTTATTCAACCTCGTTACCGACAAGTACTCTTTACTCGTACCGTGGTATGTCATCTCTTATGATCCAATCATATGCTTGCAAGCTAATCAGATGACATTCCACCGAGAGGGCCCGGAGTATATCTATCCATCATCAAGATGGACAAATCCCACTATTGATCCATATGCCTCAACTCACACTTTCCAAATACTTAATCCCATCTTTATAACCACCCATTTACGCAATGGCGTTTGATGTAATCAAAGTACCCTTCCGGTGTAAGTGATTTACATGATCTCATGGTCGAAGGACTTAGGCAACTATGTATCGAAAGCTTATAGCAAATTGAACTTAATGACTTGATCTTATGCTATGCTTATTTGGGTGTGTGTCCATTATATCATTCACCTAATGACATAACCTTGTTATTAATAACATCCAATGTTCATGATCACGAAACCATGATCATCCATTAATCAACAAGCTAGTTATACAAGAGGCTTACTAGGGACGCCTTGTTGTTTACATAACACACATGTATCAATGTTTCGGTTAATACAATTATAACATGGGATGTAAACATTTATCATGAACACTAAGATATAACAATAACTAATTTATTATTGCCTCTTGGGCATATCTCCAACAGTCTCCCACTTGCACTAGAGTCAATAATCTAGTTTATATTTGTAAAGATATAACACCTTGGTCTTCTGGTGCTTATCATGTTTTGCTCACGGGAGAGGTTTCAGTCAACGGATCTGACACGCTCAGAAACGTATGTATTTTGCAATTCATTTGCGTCTCTACGCATCACTCATTTTCCAAATGAGTCGGCATTAATTGTATATGCTTAGTCCTCTGGTGGAACCTTAATTCCGCGGTCTGAAAATAAGTCACTAATATTGTCATACACAATATAGCTTCAAAGTTCTGACACTATCGGAACTACACCAAGTTCTCAAAGAACTCCTCGACTTAACATCCTCAGTCATTGTCAAAACAATGACATACTCTGCCTTCGTTTGTAGAATCCGTCACAATATTTAGAACTGATCTAAATCTAGCATAGACTTCTTCTAGCTCATTGTGCTACCTTTTAAACAACACTAAGCCTAATTGAGATTGAAATTTTATTTTTATATGTGATCAAACTAATATCGGTGCAACACCTTACAGCGATTTGTTTGTTATTACCCCATACAAAAACTATATATATATATCATTGGTTCTTCTAAAGCACTCAGGGATATTCTTGCTGTTGTCCAATGATCATTACATGAATCATTCTGGTATATGCTCGTAACACTTTAGAGCACAGGACATCTGACTTTGTACATATTATTCGTGATCTAAAGTCACTCATGTGTTTTTACTCATTGAGTGTCAAATACACTCAAGTCTTGTTAAACCTTCACATGGAAAAGAACACTTCTTAATATATTTATATTGAACTACTTCAATATTCATTCTATGTACTTTGACTTAAACTTATTATGTGTTTCAATCTATCTTCATAGATCTTGAAAGTAAATATGTTTCAGTCCATATCCTTTCATTGAAGTTAATTCTCAATGAAACCTTTTAATCAAGTATATAATTACATCATTTATAACCAATTATATGTCATCTACATAAAGTATTATAAATATGTCTCAGCGCTCCCACTTAATTTCTTGCAAATGCAAGCATCTTCATCGTTTCTGATGAAATCAAAAACTCTTTGACTATTTCATCCGGTGAAGATTCCAACTCCGTGATACTTACTTCATCCATTTGAAGTTTGTATACCTATCTAGTATTCCACGGACTAGCAAAACTCTTAGTTGTATCTTGTATACACCTTTAATACACACTTCTATTAAGTAATGTATTTTGCCATCCTACTAGCATATCTCATAAAAGAAATATGTAGCGATTACTAGAATAATCCACATAGACTTTAAGCATTGCTACGGAAGATCTAATCTTATTGTAGTCAACTTTTTGAACTTTGTCGTAAACAACTTTTCAACAAGTCAAACTTCTTCAATGATATTTCAGCCAAGTCCATCAATTTTATAGATCCATTTACTTTCAAAAAGTATTCATCTATCTTGGATTTCATGGCGTATAGCCATTTTAACGGAGTCAGGGCCCATCATAACTTCTTTGTTTGTAGTTGGTTTATCATTGTTCAAAATCAATCCTTTGTCCACAAATCATTTATTTGATCACAAAGTAAACCATACCTACAAGGTTCAATAGGTACTTCGATCTCCATGGCTAAACCACTTTGTAGTCATGGGAACCATGATCGTCGTGGCCGCTTCCGGAACCATTTCTGATGCTGCGCTACTCTGATCATTACGCTCAGGTTCATAAACCTTATCAAGTTCTATTGTCCTCCCACTTAAATACTTCGCTAGAAAACAATTTCTTGGAAATAAGAAAGTAACATTAACAAACACTTTTGTCTTTTACTTCATAGTGGAAAGAATTCCCAACTCTGGGATAACAACAAAGACATTCATCCGATTTTGGTTGTAAACTTATTTACTTATACCAAATTTTTAAGAAAGGACTATTAGGGTTTATACCCATGCCACAACTCGTATGGTGTCATTTCAACGGATCATGATGATGCTCTATTCAGTGTAAAAGCGGTAGTCTCTAAAGCATAATCCACAAAAATATAATGGCTTCATTTTATTTTATCTCATCATTAATCCAACAAGGTTTGGATACGTCTCTCGGATACTCCATCATCACTATGATACTCCATGCCGCGTGAGTTGTAGAACAACTTCATAACTCTCTTAGATGTTCGCTAAAACTCATAATTCAAATATTTCCACTATGATTCAATCATAGATATTTGACTTTTCTATTACGATGATTTCCACTTCATGCTGAAATTTATTTGAATCCATTCAAATGTTTCAAACTTCTTCCTTATCGAATATATCCATATATATATACTCAATTCATTGTTGGAAGTTTTCATGAAGTAAAAGAATCTCCCGCACACAACTATGCCCAGTGAACCGCATACATCATCATGTATTTTTCCACTAAGTTGGTTGCCCATTCAACTCTTGGCCTATGAACGTATTTTAGTCATTCTCTTTAGAAAAGATTTGCAAGCGCCAAACGATTCAAAATCGAATGACTCCAAAAATCCATTTGCATGGAGTTCCATCATGTGTTCCTTTCTAACATGACCTAAATGGCGGTTCCACAAATAAGTGGAATTCAAATCATTTGCCTTATGGCATTTTAGCGTCAGTGTTATGTATGTGTGTTTCACCATTAAGATTTATAATAACTTATCCATCGTACATGGAGTAATGTCATAATTTGAACAACTCATTGTTTTCATTTGACCAGAGCAAAATAACAATTTATTAAGTTCTTTATTATAAATTCTAAGGGCTAGGTAGAATGCCAACGACAAACATAATAACACTTTATTATGTTCCAGACGTGCATTATTACCATATTCCTTATCAGTCACTTAGGCCATCGTATTCTTGTATTGCGTTGTATTGTATGACATCTCATACCAACCAATCTGGTACAGATACCCAAGAATTTTATTATGTGACCAAGCAAGGAATACATCCATAACATGTATATCATCTATATACACCTGAGCTAGACTTTCTAGTCTTTTTCTTTCTTTCTGCCAAAATATCTTTTGTAGTTTCTCTTTTAGCTTTCCTCATTCTCAGAAAAACACTTCAACATCAATAACTTCTAGGTTTGTTGGTCAAATACCAATAACCTTGAGGTTCTTACCTTGAAGTTGATCATCATATGACAAGTGTTCCGGATTTCACTAGGAGTAACCTTTTAATGTGATGAACACTTTCACTCATAATTTTTATCCATTAAATCATGATGACTTTCTGAGACCATGTCTGTACATGCTAGGCTCATAAAGTTTAACCTCAGTATTCGCATGTGCAAATCTGGCTTGCACCCGTTGTATGCACACGTAGAATCTATAACACCCGATCATCACGTGATGCTTCGAAACGACGAGTCTTAGCAACAGTGCATACTAAGGACGATCATTTCATGGATATGCGAATATCGTTAGTGCCCAACTAGTTGGAGGATTGGGACGCCTAGCGTCTTCAACCTTCGTACATTCCCATAAAACTTATGAGTTTATATAGTCTCACCAAATTATATTCTATCACCTTGCATTAAGGTCTTAGATATCACATATATCTCATACCTTGCTTATTTCTGAAAACAAAATTTTCAGCTCCTTACTTTTCAAACAGATTTGAACTTCAAATTTCACGGAGACAAGATGACTTTAGGTACTAATTGAAATCATTGTTCTTTGAATCAACAATGTGAGGTTTACTAACAATACGGTACCAGTCTGTAAAGTTACTTGTCATACTTAACAGTATTTCTATCTCAATTACAAGACTAGCGCATGGTAGAAAAACGGATGCCAATTCTACAAATTTAATTCAAAATACTATTCAGACTATGTTCATGATAATAAGTTCATGTTTTAATCTAATTACTAATGAACTCCCACTTAATACAACATCCCTCATAGTTGTTAAGTGGCACACGATCCACATCCACTACACCAAAACCGATCATCACGTGAGATGATGTAGCTTCAATGGTGAACATCAACATGTTGATCATATCATCCATATGACTCGTGTTCAACCTTTCGATTTCCTGTGTCCCGAGGCCATGTCTGTACATGCTAGGCTCGCCAAGCAAACCCAATTATTTCCGCGTGTGCAACATGGCTTACACCCGTTGTATGTGAACGTAGAGTCTATCACATCCGATCATCACGAGATGCTTCGAAACGACGAACTGTAGCAACGGTGCATACGAGGGAGAACACTTTATTATCTTGATATTAATGTGAGGGATCATCTTATAATGCTACCATCGCGATCTAAGCAAGATAAGATGCATAAAGGATTAACATCACATGCAATTCATAATATGTGATATGATATGGCCTTTCTTCTTGTGCTTTTGATCTCCATCTCCAAAGCACATGAGCGTGATCTCCATCATCACCAGCATTGCACCAAGGTCCATGGCTTCGCTTCATGGTTGTCCATCACTTATAGCTACTATAACAACTACTTGAAATAAAGCTATTACATGATGAATAGACACACAGGTCTTAACAAATTTAAAGACAACCATTAGGCTCCTGCCGGTTGCCATAATACAATAATGAACATCTCATACATCAAATATAATCATCATCACATCATGGCCATGATACGTCTCCAACGTATCTATAATTTCTGATGTTCCATGCTAGTTTTATGACAATACCTACATGTTTTGCTCACACTTTATAATGATTTCATGCATTTTCCGGAACTAACCTATTAACAAGATGTCGAAGTGCTAGTTCCTGTTTTCTGTTGTTTTTGGTTCCAGAAAGGCTGTTCGGGCAATATTCTCGGAATTCGACGAAACAAACACCAAATATCTTATTTTCCCCGGAAGGTTCCAGATCACCGAAGGAGAGTCGGAGGCGGGCAGCAGGGGGCCCACACCATATGGCGGCGCGGGTGGCCCCCTGGCCGCGCCAGCCTATGGGGAGGGGGCCCCGTGGCCCCTCCGACTCCGCCTCTTCGCCTATAAAGTCTCTCGCGACCTAAAACCTCGATACCAATTGACGAAACTCCAGAAAGACTCCAGGGGCGCCGCCGCCATCGCGAAACTCCGTTTCGGGGGACAGAATCTCTGTGCCGGCACGCCGCCGGGACGGGGAAGTGCCCCCGAAAGTCTTCTCCATCGACGCCACCGCCTCCATCATGCTCCGTGAGTAGTTCCCCCATGGACTACGGGTTCTAGCTGTAGCTAGTTGGTACTCTCTCTCCCATGTACTTCAATACAATGATATCATGAGCTGCTGAAAGAACATTTCCCGCCCTTTTGGGTTTTGTGTGTTTGACGTCAACACTATGTATATTTTTATGTGTGTTGATGTAGACAGGTACAAGCCATCAAAGATTAGGTTGGTTCGGTGTATTGGTTTTCCTGTTCTGAAGTTCTGCAGGTTTTTCTGTATCTGGCGGAAGTTCCGGCCTAACCTGGCGGAAGTTCCGGCCTGATTCTTTTCAGCAGAAGCTTCTCAGCGTCGTCTGTGCTCAGGTTCTCTCCTCAGGACCGGAAGTTCCGGTGGAGTTGGCCGGAAGTTCCGGTCAGCGGAACTTCCGCCCAACTTCCGGGCAAGTTCCGGAATTGCGAGTTTGTGGCTCAGTAATGTCCAGTAAGGTTTTCGCAAGTTTCCGGAACTTGGCCGAAACTTGGCCGGAACTTCCGGCCACCGGAAGTTCCGCCCAAGTTCCGCCCCTTCTTTTGCTTTGCAGGTATTTTATCAAGGGCGGAAGTTCCGGCCCGAGTGGCCGGTACTTCCGGTGGAAGCCGGAACTTCCGGCCATCCTGGCCGGAACTTCCGGTGTTAGTGGATTTCGTCCCCAACGGTCAGATCTGAAAGCTCCACCCATATAAATAGCTTTCTCCTCCAAAGGGACAAGTTGCTCAATCATTGCAAGAGAAATCTGCCAAGCTTCATCACCATTAGAGCCACCTCAAGAACACAAGATTTGCAAGATCTCCTTCCTCCCCCAACCAAAGCTCTTGATCTTTGGAGATTCGAAGGAGAAGACACCGATCTACATCCTCACCGAAGCGTTCTTCATTTCCCCCTCTCTTGTTTGAGGGATCTCATGCTAGTATTCCTATTTGGTTCCCTAGTTGATTTGTGTTGATGTATTGTTGTTGATTGTTGTGTTGTAACAGATTTGGGAGCCTCCAATTTGGTTGTGGATGTGTGCCCCAAGAACCTTGTAAAGGCCCGGTTTCCGCCTCGAGGAAATCCCTTAGTGGAAGTGGGATAGGCCTTCGTGGCGTTGCTCACCGGAGATCTGAGTGAAGCCTTCGTGGCTGTTGGTTTGGCTTTCGTAGCAACCACACTCCTCCAAACGTAGACGTACCTTCTTGCAAAGGAAGGGAACTACGGGAATCATCTCCGTGTCATCGCGTGCTCCACTCTCGGTTACCTCTATCCCACTCTATCTCTCATATATTGCGTAGCTATATCTTGCCTAGTTGATAACCTTGTCATATAGGTAAATTCACTTAGTTGCATATCTAGAGAATTTACCTTTTGTGTCAAGCCTAAATTGAAAAAGAACTAAAAATTGGTTAGCACCTATTCACCCCCCCCCCTCTAGGTGCGGCATACGATCCTTTCAATTGGTATCAGAGCCTCGGCTCTTATTTCGGGCTTAACCGCCTAAGAGTATGCCGGACGAGGAGTCCTCGGAAGGGGCCGCCAAGATGGTCTCCGTGGAAGACTTCAATTCGTTGAAGTCCTCCGTGGAAGCCCAAATGGAAAGCATGAAAAAGATGATTGCCGAGCTTTTGGCTCCGGCCCTTCCCAAGGCTCCTAGTGTAGAGGTAAAAGACACGGATGCGTTAGATAAGGGAGAGTCTTCGGACCTACCCTCATCTACCAAACCCGTGGAAAGTGATAACTTAAACACTACTAAATCTCCCATTGCATCTCCTAGGGGAACCGATGGGAGTGAGAGCTACAATCGAGTACCTCCACCTTTCCAATCACCCGATATACCGGTTCCCCATCCCCATTTGAACATTCGGGGCGACCCACCTAAGTTTTCTATTGAGAATTTCGATACTTGGCAATTTGAGTTCCGCTCTCATGTTTGTAGTGCCTCCAATGAATTATGGAGAATCATCTTGGAGGGCTTCAAGCCATACAACCCCGACAAGTTGACAAGAAGAGAAGCGGTTGATAGTCAACTCAACAACACCGCCTTGTACATGATTCAAACTAGTGTGGGGACAAAGGAATTGCATCGTGTCCGGAACTACACCACCGCCAAGGAAGCTTGGGATGGTTTGACCGCTAGTTGCATTGGAAGTGAGAGCACAAGGAGGAACAAGTATAATGCTCTCAAGAATAAAGCTGAAGGGTTCTTGAGGCTACCGGATGAAGATCATGAAGATATGTATGGAAGACTTCTCACCGTTGCCGATGCCTTCCGGCTTATTGGTGCCACCCACATAAATGACTCTTGGATCAAGGAGAAGTACATTGAATGCATGATGCCATTTGTACCCATTGATGTCAAGACTCTTGTGGGGAGGGAATGCTATTCCTCTCTCACCTCTCAACAAGTCGTGCACGAGATGCAAGCTCTCAAGGTGCTTGAGGAAGCCTCTCTTGATTCTCGCAATCGTGCCCTTGGGATGGCAAAAGGTTCCAACCTTGCCTTGGTGGCCAACTCCGTCGATGAAGTGATTCCTCAAGAATCTTATAGGGCGTCTTGGAGCATGACCTATCCGGAAGATTTGCAATGCCACTACCATGACCACATGGCCTTCCATGCAAAGTCATTTTGGATTGATCCCTCCAAGGCCAAGGAAGACAACATCAAGAGGAACAACAAAAGTGGGTTCACTAGCTTTGGTCCAAAGACAAGATCATGCTACAATTGTGATGACAAGCGCCACTTCATTGCCGAATGCCCCTATGAGAATAGAGAGCTTCATAATGGGAGGCTCATTCCCAAGGACAAGAGCAAAGACTCAAAGGGCAAATATTCAAAGCCCCTCAACAAGAAGTTCTACAACAACAAGACCAAGAAGGGCAAGAGGCCCTCAAGAGTTGTGCTAGTAACAAGGGAAGAATATTCTTCCGATGAAGTTGAAAGTTCTAGTGGTGATGAAGATGAAGAAAGCTCAAAGGAATTGGCCGCCATCGTCACCACCAACACACCCTCTTCATCTCTCTTTGAATCTCCCAATGAGAACCCTCATATCAAGAATGCACATTGCTTCATGGCAAGATCCTCCTTGGACACACCTATTGTGCTATCAACTCAAGAAGAGTATACCTCCGGAGATGATGATGTTGATGATGAAGAAGATGCAACCTCTAATGGATTGGTCGCTCTTGCCTCCCTCTCCACCAACTCTTCATCACCAAGTGAATCCCTCAATGAGGTCATTCATGTGGAGGAAGAAAGTTGCCTTATGGCTAAATCCTCCGAGGTATCATCCCCTAACCCCTCTATGCCTAACTTATCTAGTGATCTAGGGGTTGATGATGCTAGTCTAAAAGTGAAACAAGAAATGCTAGAGTTTGATGATTTCATTCTTAACCTACAAGGTAACACTAAGAAGCATGTTTCTAGCCTCATGGTTCGTATAGCTCAACAAAGTGATATGCTTGAGAAAAAGGGTCAAATAGAGAGAGAAGACTCTCTTGAAATACATGCTCTTAAAAATGCTCTTGAGGATAGTCAAGAAACTATAGCTTCTCTTGAGGAGAGGCTAGAAACTCTTGAAGAGCCTCAAGATAAAATTAACAAGCTCACAAAAGCTAGAGATCTTGCTAGGGCTAAGTCTAAAGTGCTTAAAAAGGAAAAGGCCCAATTTGAGGTTGATCATGAGAAACTTGTGAAAGATCTAGATGAACTAGACAAAGCTCACAAAGCTTTGAAGAGTGAATACACTCTCTTATCCAAGTCTTATGAGCAACTTCAAATTAGGCTTGCCTCATATGATGTGCCTAGCTCCTCTACTCCTTCATGTGATCATGCAAATGTTATTGAGGAAAATGCTAGGTTGAAAGATGAACTTGCTAGGACCTCCTCTCCCCAAAGTAAACTTTCCTTGGATGATCTTTTGAGTAAGCAAAGGTCAAACAATGGGAAGGAGGGACTTGGTTTTAGTTCCAAGGCTAAAAAGGCAAACAAGAAAAAGACCAAGCCCGCACATGAGAAAGCTAATGGTGAACCCCGAAAGGGCAACACCATTAATGATGATGGTGCGGGAATAGATAACCCTCACTATGTTCTCTTCAAAGATTATTATGGTGATGTCTATGCTAAATATGTTGGTCCTTATGATGGTTATGTTGCTTGGTCTATTTGGGTCCCAAAGACCCTTGTTGCTAACAAAAGAGGACCCATTGAAAAATGGGTACCTAAATCCAAGAATTGATCTCATGTAGGACTATGCCGCCGGAGGTTCAAAATGGGTACTTGATAGTGGATGTACAAGTCATATGACCGCGGCAAGAACCTCGTCAAGGAGTTGAGGCCTAACATAAATGATATCACCGTCTCCTTTGGCGATAATTCTACATCCGAGGTATTGGGTTTTGGCAAGGTTGTGGTTGCACACAACATTACTCTTGTGGATGTCATGCTTGTCAAAACCCTTGGTTACAATTTGCTTTCCGTTTCCACCCTTGGCAAGATGGGTTTCGCCGTCTTTATTGATAATGATATTGTGGTCCTCTTGTGGAGCAAGACTCTAAAAGTCGCATTCGTTGGGTATCGCGAACACAACTTGTATGTGGTGGACTTTTCGGGGACCACCACGTCAAGTGCGATGTGCCTATTCGGAAAGGCGGACGTGGGTTGGTTGTGGCATCGCCGCCTAGCCCATGTCAACATGAGAAATTTGCAAAGTCTTCACAAGGGGAACCATATTGTGGGACTAATGGAAAATGTGTCTTTTGCCAAAGATCGTGTTTGTAGGGCTTGTGTTGAAGGCAAAATGCATGACTCTCCGCATCCAAGCAAGACCATCATCTCTTCCAAGAGGATCTTGGAGCTCCTTCATGTGGATCTCTTTGGTCCCGTTACTCATGCAAGTCTTGGTGCGAAGAAACATTGCTTGGTGATTGTCGATGACTACTCAAGATACACTTGGGTCTACTTTCTCAAGACGAAAGATGAGACTCAACAAGTATTCATTGACTTTGCTACCGAGGTGCAACGCCAACACAACCTACTCATTATGGCAATAAGAAGTGACAACGGCTCCGAGTTCAAGAACTACACACTCAATGATTTTCTTAGTGATGAGGGGATTCATCATCAATATTCCGCTGCTTACACCCCTCAACAAAATGGTGTTGCGGAGAGGAAGAACCGGACTCTTATGGATATGGCGAGGTCTATGATGGCGGAGTATAAATCCCGCTATAACTTTTGGGCCGAAGCCATCTCCACCGCTTGTCACTCCTCCAACCGGCTCTATCTCCGCAAGGGCTTGAACAAGACTCCATATGAAATACTCACCGGGAACAAGCCTAATATCTCATACTTCAAGGTGTTCGGGTGTAAGTGTTTCTACAAAATCAAAGGGGTTCGTTTGTCTAAATTTGCTCCTAAAGCTTTGGAGGGTATATTTGTTGGTTACGGTGCCGAATCTCACACTTATAGAATCTTTGATGTATCCTCCGGGATTATCATTGAATCTTGTAGTGTGAAGTTCGAAGAAAATGATGGCTCCCAAGTGGGGCAAGTTGATGTTTGTGCAGGTGATGAAATACCTCAAGATGCCATAGTAAGAATGGGTGTGGGTTTTTCCGCCCCATTGAGGGACACGGTGTGGCGTCTCGGGAAGAACTATGCTCTACCACGGTGGAGCCCTCATCTTCTCAACATCAACAAACCTTACCTAGTGAAGCAAATGATGCACCAACCCAAGAACAAGAACAAGACCCTCCCTCTTATGTGCAAGATCAAGGACAAGATCAAGGTCAAGATCAACCAATCATTCATAATGGCTCCAATGAGGATCCAACCAACTCTTGCCCTTCTCCTAACATTGTTCAAGATCAAGCACATGAGATTGAGCAACCCCAAGCAATTGAGGAAGCTCAAGTTCAAGGTCAAGACGGGGACCCAAATGATCAAGTTGATCAAGTGATACCTCCAAGGCCAAGAAGAACCAAGGAGGAGATCGAGGCCCGTCGTTTAGCAAGAAGAGAAAGGACCCTTGAAATTCGTGGACACACTCATGACAAGGTCCTTGGTGATGTTCGAGCAAAATTCTCCACAAGAAGGCAATTGGCTAACTTTAGCAATCATCATGCTTATATCTCCGTAGTGGAACCCAAGAAAGTATTTGAAGCCCTTGAAGATTCGGATTGGGTGGAAGCTATGCATGAGGAACTCAACAACTTCAAGCGCAACAAAGTGTGGACCTTAGTAGAGAAGCCAAAGGAGTGCCGCAATGTTATAGGCACTAAATGGATATTCAAGAACAAGCAAGATGAGTTTGGAAATATTGTGAGGAACAAGGCAAGATTGGTGGCTCAAGGTTTCTCTCAAGTTGAAGGAATTGACTTTGGAGAGACCTATGCTCCCGTGGCTCGTCTTGAGTCCATCCGTATCCTTCTTGCTTATGCTTCGCATCATAACTTTAAGTTACAACAAATGGATGTGAAAAGTGCTTTTCTTAATGGTCCTTTGCATGAAGAGGTATATGTTAAGCAACCCCCGGGGTTCGAGGATCTCAACTTTCCTAACCATGTCTACAAGCTTGATAAAGCTCTTTATGGTCTCAAACAAGCTCCTAGAGCTTGGTATGAGCACCTTAAGGAATTGTTGGTAGACCGTGGGTTTGATGTTGGGCTAATCGACCCCACTCTTTTTACTAAGAGGGTCAATGGGGAGCTTTTCGTTTGCCAATTATATGTTGATGATATTATATTTGGCTCTACTAACAAAGCTTTCAATGATGAATTCTCAAAGCTTATGACCGATAGGTTTGAGATGTCTATGATGGGAGAGATGAAGTTTTTCCTTGGTTTTGAGATCAAGCAATTGAGAGAAGGAACCTTCATCAATCAAGCAAAATATCTCCAAGACATGCTCAAGAGGTTCAAGATGACCGAGTTGAAGGGTGTGGCCACTCCTATGGTTACCAAATGTCATCTTGCACTAGATCCCAATGGTAAAGAGGTGGATCAAAAGGTATATCGCTCCATGATTGGATCCTTGCTTTACCTTTGTGCATCTAGACCGGACATAGTGTTGAGTGTTGGTGTGTGTGCAAGGTATCAAGCTTCTCCTAAGGAGAGCCACATGATAGCTCTCAAAAGAATCTTTCGATATTTGGTTGATACCCCAAGATATGGTATTTGGTACCCCAAAGGCTCAAGTTTTATTCTCAATGGGTACACCGATGCGGATTGGGCGGGTGACAAGGATGATAGGAAATCAACTTCCGGGGCTTGCCAATTCCTTGGTAGGTCCTTGGTGTGTTGGTCATCTAAGAAGCAAAATTGCATATCTCTCTCCACCGCCGAAGCCGAATATGTTGCCGCCGCAAGTGGATGCACTCAATTGTTATGGATGAGGCAAACTTTAAAGGAATACGGTGTCATTTGTGACAAAGTGCCTCTATTATGTGACAATGAAAGTGCCATCAAGATTGCCTATAATCCGGTGCAGCATTCAAGAACGAAGCATATTGAGATCCGGAATCATTTCATTAGGGATCATGTTGCCCGTGGTGATATTGAGCTTATCTATGTTCCTACCAAAGATCAACTTGCCGATATATTCACGAAGCCTCTTGATGAAGCAAGGTTCACTTATTTGAGGAATGAGCTAAATATCATCGATTCAAGGAGTATAGCTTGACCATCTTGCAAACACACCTTCGTCTCAAAACTTTATTTGGTTTAGATGTGGGCATGGAAATAGGGGGAGTGCGGTTTAAATTATTGAGCTATCCCTCCCCCCATAATGCCAACATTAAAGATTTCATTCTCGTTATATCATATGTTGATATGTGAGCTTAAATGATGAGTATTGGTTTGGACCCAAGATATATCTTCGCGGTGCCATACCATAACACTCATATATGGTGGCCTAGGCCACCACACTCTTCTTCGTGAAGAGTTGGAGTTGTTTGGATTTTCATTGGATTTTATTGACATCTCCTTGTTTATGGGAAATCACTCATTTTTGGCCTTCAATTGATTTATTTGCAAAAATGAGTGATCATGTACCATCTCACAGTTTGGCGTATCTGTCCTAAGTCTATCTCATCTAAGACATATCCTTCACCTTCTCCATGTGCACCTCGTTCGTGTCAAAATCCTGTTTTTGGGCACAATTTCCTGTTCCACCGGAAGTTCCGGTCGTTTCGACCGGTACTTCCGACCGGCATCCTTTTCGCCAGTTCTGCCTTTCATGTCCTGCCTGGGTGGCTCCTGAGAGACCGGAAGTTCCGACTCCAACGAGCGGAACTTCCGGCCTTAAGTGGCCACTATATAACAGGGCCGAACGGGTGAGCAGTTCCATCTTCCTCATTTTTCCCCTTTCCAAGATCTGTTTGGTGGTGCTCCTCCCCTGTGACGGCTGCTGCTCCTCTGGCTGGATCTCCCTCCTCCGGCGCTCCCCGCCGGATCGTCTCCGTGGATCGGCATCCTCTCCCTCTTCTCCTCCATGGCTCCCCCCGGTTTGTGCCCTCTCCCTCTCTATGTGTGGGTAGACCTCACTAGATGAAATATAGGGCATACTCTAGGGAAAGCTATGGTAGAAATCTTCTAGATGCCTTTCCTCTACTAGATCGTGCTTAGGATGTCGTGGTAATGCGGTTCCATTAGCCATTGCCTCAGATCTGGTGAGAAACTGCCGCTGTTTTCGAACAGCCGGAAGTTCCGGCCCTTCACGCCGGAACTTCCGCCCGGGGCGGAACTTCCGCCGGTTCTCACCGGAACTTCCGGCCTGGCGATTTTTTCTGCTGTTACCCAATATCCTGTGCATGCTCTGGTGTTTGGCCTCCTTGCCTTTGTGCTTTCATTCATCATTCCTATCTTTTGATTCCGTTATCAGGTGGTTCCAAGAAGAGAGGCAAGGATCATGTGGATGAAGTTGAGGAAGAGCTTGAGCAAACCCGACCATCCAAGCTCACCGCTCGCCAGCAAGCTGCTCAGAGGCTCAAGTCACCGGCTGTTCGTGGGAAGAACATTCACATATCCGTGAAGGGCATGCAATATAATGAGTACAAGGAGCTCCGTGACATGAACCCTTACCTCACCCCTCGGAGCAATAGGGTTGGGGATAAGCGGTTCCACAACAAGACCCAAGAGGAGATATTCTATGAGATCTACATACCATTCAAGAAGGGGGTAGCACCTCAACATGCTATTGACACCGGGAAGATGGCCGCTAATAAGTACTTTGACGAAGCCTATGCCATGTGTGGAGAGTTTGGGCTCTATCCCATTATGGAGCTCAACAAGGACTATGATGTTGGGTTGATTCAACAATTCTATGCCACCGTCCACTTTGAGCAAGATGAAGCAAAAACTTTTCGGTGGATGACTCATGAGAAGCTCCTTGAGTCTAACTTGGCAAAGTTTGGAGTCGCCCTTGGATACCCTCGCTACCCGGGCGTTGATGCAAATGGTTGGAGGTGCCATGGTAGCTCATGGGCTCAAACAAGGGAAGTCTTGGAGAACCTCTACATCCCCGGTTGGGGTATAGCGGGCAAGAGTGCGGATCTTCTCCCTACTTGGGATATTATGCTTAGAGTCTACCGGGTAACCATTGGACCAAAGGGTGGCAACCTTGATGAGATACATCTTTATGAAGTGGATCTAATGGCAAACTCTTTTGCTAAGAAGGGCACCGGTGAGAAGCTTGATGTGATGGACTACATCTACCATGAGATGTGGTCATGTGTGTATGAGAAGAAGCTTCCCGCCTTTGCTCCGTACATTATGAAGCTCATTGAGGACACTTGGATGGATACTTGCAATGCTCGACTCGTTCAATCCATTCCACTCACTCTCACATCCCATGAAGTGAAGACATTGAGGGCCAAGCGCCACAACTCTGCTCTTGAAGAGGTTAACCCCATGGATGAGAAGCCACCGAGTTGGGCTTCCAAGCTAGCACGCCGCTTGAGACAGATTTTTTGCCTCACCTCTGCAGTCAACCATCGTCAGTATCAGCAGCATGTTGAAGCCAAGAAGTCAAGGGTCCGTCAGAAGAGCATCATGAGGGCACTTGAGGTGGAAGTGTCTCCTCCCGGATCCGAGGAGAACATCACTCCGGAGGCAGAGTGGGTCTCTCAGCATGGCATGCCTCTCCCTCCAGATGGTCTTGAGATCGAGTCTCCTCCGCACACTCCTCCCTACCCCGGCACCACATCGAACCTCCCTCCCGGCTGGGCTAACGCCGACCCTTGGGACGCGTAGATTCTCTTTTTCCTTTTTGGTGCTTTGGTGCCAAAGGGGGAGAATGAGACCTTGTTAGGTTGCTCTTCGGTGGGTATTTGCATGGGGGAGTCACAAGCTCGTGTTGGCTTTGGTTTTTATTGCTTGTGATTCTAGTTATCTTTATGGTGTCGAACTATGTCTTAGCTATTTGGTTTGTAAACTCTATCTATGTGTGCTTGGAACCTTATTTGTGTATGGTAAACTCCGTATGTGAGTCTTCCTTGGTTATCTATGTGTGCATGATCTTATTATCCATATGCTTATCACTATGTTGTATTGCTAATCCTTGGAAGACGGATGCAAGATATAGGGGGAGCTTCTTATGTACCATTGCTCCTATCTAGGGGGAGCTCCTCTATATCTCTCACATTGTTGTTTACATTATCTATTCCTTGCAAATACTTGTGTTGTCATCAAACACCAAAAAGGGGGAGATTGAAAGAACATTTCCCGCCCTTTTGGGTTTTGTGTGTTTGACGTCAACACTATGTATATTTTTATGTGTGTTGATGTAGACAGGTACAAGCCATCAAAGATTAGGTTGGTTCGGTGTATTGGTTTTCCTGTTCTGAAGTTCTGCAGGTTTTTCTGTATCTGGCGGAAGTTCCGGCCTAACCTGGCGGAAGTTCCGGCCTGATTCTTTTCAGCAGAAGCTTCTCAGCGTCGTCGTGCGTGCTCGTGTTCTCTCCTCAGGACCGGAAGTTCCGGTGGAGTTGGCCGGAAGTTCCGGTCAGCGGAACTTCCGCCCAACTTCCGGGCAAGTTCCGGAATTGCGAGTTTGTGGCTCAGTAATGTCCAGTAAGGTTTTCGCAAGTTTCCAGAACTTGGCCGGAACTTCCGGCCACCGGAAGTTCCGCCCCTTCTTTTGCTTTGCAGGTATTTTATCAAGGGCGGAAGTTCCGGCCCGAGTGGCCGGTACTTCCGGTGGAAGCCGGAACTTCCGACCATCCTGGCCGGAACTTCCGGTGTTAGTGGATTTCGTCCCCAACGGTCAGATCTGAAAGCTCCACCCATATAAATAGCTTTCTCCTCCAAAGGGACAAGTTGCTCAATCATTGCAAGAAAAATCTGCCAAGCTTCATCACCATTAGATCCACCTCAAGAACACAAGATTTGCAAGATCTCCTTCCTCCCCCAACCAAAGCTCTTGATCTTTGGAGATTCGAAGGAGAAGACACCGATCTACATCCTCACCGAAGCGTTCTTCATTTCCCCCTTTCTTGTTTGAGGGATCTCATGCTAGTGTTCCTATTTGGTTCCCTAGTTGATTTGTGTTGATGTATTGTTGTTGATTGTTGTGTTGTAACAGATTTGGGAGCCTCCAATTTGGTTGTGGATGTGTGCCCCAAGAACCTTGTAAAGGCCCGGTTTCCGCCTCGAGGAAATCCCTTAGTGGAAGTGGGCTAGGCCTTCGTGGCGTTGCTCACCGGAGATCTGAGTGAAGCCTTCGTGGCTGTTGGTTTGGCTTTCGTAGCAACCACACTCCTCCAAACGTAGACGTACCTTCTTGCAAAGGAAGGGAACTACGGGAATCATCTCCGTGTCATCGCGTGCTCCACTCTCGGTTACCTCTATCCCACTCTATCTCTCATATATTGCGTAGCTATATCTTGCCTAGTTGATAACCTTGTCATATAGGTAAATTCACTTAGTTGCATATCTAGAGAATTTACCTTTTGTGTCAAGCCTAAATTGAAAAAGAACTAAAAATTGGTTAGCACCTATTCACCCCCCCCCCTCTAGGTGCGGCATACGATCCTTTCAGCTGCCTTACATGATTGAGATTCATCTGATGTAATCGGTGTTGTGTTTGTTGGGATCCGATGGATTGTTACATTATGATCAGTCTATCTATATAAGTTTGTGAAGTTATTGTTGCTGCAGTCTTGTTGTGTTTAATGCTTGTCACTAGTGCACGAGTGGCATGATCTTAGATTTAAGCTCTATAATTATTGCTTAGATTGTATCTACAAGTTGTTTGCACATATTGTTGTCCAGAACCCGAGGCCCCAAAGTAACAGAAATTGGGACAACCGGAGGGGAAGGCTGTGATATGAGGATCACATGTTTTCACCAAGTGTTAATGCTTTGCTCCGGTGCTCTATTAAAAGGAGTACCTTAATTGCCAGTAGATTCCCTTGAGGCCCGGCTGCCACCGGCTGGTAGGACAAAGGATGTTATGCAAGTTTCTCATTGCGAGCACGTATGACTATATATGGAAAACAGGCCTACATGATTAATAAATTGATGTTCTGTCTTAATGCTATTTCAATCCTATCAATTGCCCAACTGTAATTTGTTCACCCAACATTTGTTACTTGTTATTTGAGAGTTACCACTAGTGTAGATAGCTGGGAACCCCGGTCCATCTCTTATCATCATATACTCGTTCTATATGTCATTGGAAGTAGTATCAACTATTTTCTGGTGCCATTGCCTCTGTGTTACTATTACTGCTGCTGTGTTACTGTTACTATTGCTCTCATATTACTGTTGCTTTCACATCACCCCTGTTACTAGTGCTTTTCCAGGTGCAGCTGAATTGACAACTCAGTTGTTAAGGCTTATAATTATTCTTTACCTCCCCTTGTGTCGAATCAATAAATTTGGGTTTTACTTCCCTCGAAGACTGTTGCGATCCCCTATACTTGTGGGTTATCAAGACTATTTTCTGGCGCCGTTGCCGGGGAGGCATAGCTCTACTCATAAGTTCACCTGGGGAGTACACTCTACCTCTCTCTCTGTTTTTATTTTATTTTGTTTTGCTTAGTTTACTTCTGTCTAGTTTATTTGTGCTTAGTTTATTTCTGTCTAGTATTATTTTGCCTAGTTTACTTTTGCCTAGTTTGTTTTTGTCTTGTTTTATTTTTCTTATATACCCAAAAATCCATAAAAATTTAAAAAATCGAAAAATTAAAAACTGTTGTTATGGGAGAACCCACAACCTATTTGGAGCTTATTGAAATATATATGAATTATAGAGAATCAAGAACGGGTAAAGTCATGAGTGCTGTGATAGAAAAATTGAATACAATTGCTAAAATCTTGCTTAAACGCCATGATATAAACTGTTGCTCTAAACAGGATACTAAACATCTGAAATTCCAATGTGGCTTTAGTGAAGAAGTTTTAATTAAGAACTATAATTGGAATAACTATATTCATTTTGGGTTCAAAGAGGTAGAACAATTTGTCTTATTTATGGGAGCTTCTGAGATCGAATCCTTCATGTCTAAAAATTATGAAACTTGTGTTGCTTGTAAGAACCTTAAAGATTATGTCTCTTCTATCCTTAATTTTTGCATAGAAAGTTACAGTGATAATCCTTATATCATTGATTATAAAGAGAGACTCATTAATGCACAAGAATGCACTCACAATTTGCAGGAACCTGTGAAAGAAGAAATTGATGAACCTGAAAGCTCATTGGATGAAAAAGAGGAGGAAATTGATGAACCTGAAAGATGAAAAAGAGGAGGAGAGTGATGAACAAAAGGAGGAAGAATGGATTAGCTACCCATGCCAACCTTCTAATGAGAGTAACTCTTTATCTCTTACACTATTTGATTGTCCTCCATGCTTACCAAAGGAGGATGAGTGTTATGTTCCTGTGGATTCTCTTGCAATATTCCCTATGAGTAAAACTTGTGAGAATAATTATGCTACTGTTATCTATGATAATCCATGCTATTTTGATAAATCTTATGATAATGCTTTGTTTGTGCCTGATATTGAAATGCATGGTACTAAAGAGTTTTGCTTAGCAAATGTCTATGATAAAGCTCTACATGATGGTCCTATGTTACTTGATAATATTAATTATACCACTAATGAAAATGGGATTGGAAAGGTCTTGACTTTATCTAGTAGTCCCATATCTTTTGAGATTGATCAATCATCTTGTTATATTATTGATAAAAGTGGGTTTGAAAGTTTTAATCCCACTATTTTTGAGCTTGATAAAAATTATGTGTTTGTAGATCATGAAAAGCATGTTGTATGTGATAGTTATATTGTTGAGTTTATTCATGAAGCTACTGAAAATTATTATGAGAGAGGAAAATATGTTTGTAGAAATTTGCACGGTACTAAAACACCTCTCTATATGCTGAAACTTTTGAAGTTGCTCGTGTTTTATCTTCTTATGCTTGTCACTTTGTTCTTCATGGATTTATTTGTGTACAAGATTCCTATGCATAGGAAGTGGGTTAGACTTAAATGTGTTTTGAACTTGCTTTTTGATGCTCTCTTTTGCTTCAACTCTCATCCTTATGTGAGCATCATTAAAATTGCTGAGCCCATCTTAATGGCTATAACGAAAGCACTTCTTGGGAGATAACCCATGTCTTTATTTTGCTACTGTTTTGTTGTGTCTTGGAAGTTGTTACTACTGTAGCAACCTCTTCTAATCTTTATTTTATTGCATTTTTGTGCCAAGTAAAGTCTCTAATAGAAGGTTGATGCTAGATTTGGATTTCTGCGTAGAAACAGATTTCTATCTGTCACGAATTTGAGTAGGTCTCTCTGTAGAAAACTCAGCAAAATCTGCCAATTTTCATGCGTGTTCCTCAGATATGTACGCAACTTTCATTAGTTTTGAGTTTTCTGATTTGAGCAACGGAAGTACCTCTTAAAAATTCGTGTTTACTGGCTGTTCTATTTTGACAGATTCTGTCTCTGTTTTTTGCATTGTCTCTTGTGGACTTTAAGTAAGGCTTTCTAGACGTGGAGAGCTGTAGCTAATGTTTTATTGAGTTCTTGCAATGTGTAACTACAGGACTAAAGTGGATTAAAGTTGTTTTAGTACTAACCCCTCTAATGAAGTTTATGAGAAGTTTGGTGTGGCAGAAGTTTTCAAGGGTCAAGAGAGGAGGATGATATATGATCAAGAAGAGTGAAAAGTCTAAGCTTGGGGATGCCCTCGTGGTTCATCCCTGCATATTTCAAGAAGACTCAAGCGTCTAAGCTTGGGGATGCCCAAGGCATCCCCTTCTTCATCAACAACTTATCAGGTCACTTCTAGTGAAACTATATTTTTATTCTTCCACATCTTATGTGCTTTACTTGGAGCGTCTGTGTGCTTTTATTTTTGTTTATGTTTGAATAAATTCGGATCCTAGCAATCCTTGTGTGGGAGAGAGACACGCTCCACTTTTTCATATGAACACTGGTGTTCTTAGCTTTATTTTAATGTTCATGGCGGAGTTGAAAACCGCTGCACTTATTGACATTTGGTTGGAAACAGAAAGTGCTTCATAATGTCTTGAATAATTTGATACTTGGCAATTGTTTTGAGCTCTCAAATAGATCATGTTTAAGCTCATGCACCATGTAGTTTAAACCTATTAGTGGAGAACTACCGTAGAGCTTGTTGAAATTTGGTTTGCGTGATTGGTCTCTCTAAGGTCTAGATATTTTCTGGTAAAAGTGTTTGAGCAACAAGGAAGACAGTGTAGAGTCTTATAATGCTTGCAATTTGTTCTGATGTAAGTTTTGATGTACCGGTTCATACTTGTGTTTGCTTCAAACAACCTTGCTAGCCAAAGCCTTGTACTGAGAGGGAATGCTTCTCGTGCATCCAAAACCTTGAGCCAAAACCTATGCCATGTGTGTCCACCATATCTACCTATTATGTGGTATTTCCTGCCATTCCAAGTAAATACTTCATGTGCTACCTTTAAACAATTCAAAGCTATTATCTCTTATTTGTGTCAATGTTTTATAGCTCATGAGGAAGTATGTGGTGTTTTATCTTTCGATCTTGTCATTTACTTCTGACAGACTTTCACCAATGGACTAGTGGCTCATCCGCTTATCCAATAATTTTGCAAAAAGATCTGGCAATGGGGTTCCCAGCCCCAATTAATTAACTTTCATTAATAATCCTCTTCACATGTTTTCCCTGATCTATCAGTAAGCAACTTAATTTTGCAAATAGACACTCCTCCATGGTATGTGAATGTTGGAAGGCACCCGAGGATTCGGTTAGCCATGGCTTGTGTAAGCAAAAGGTTGGGAGGAGTGTCATCCATAAATAGAACTAAAGTACATGTGTAAACAAAAGAGAAGAGGGATGATCTACCTTGCTAGTAGAGATAACGTCCTTCATGGGAGCCGCTCTTGAAAGTCTGGTTGATAAGGTAGTTAGAGTGCCCACTACCATTCGTTGACAACAACAAACACCTCTCAAAACTTTACTTTTATGCTCTCTATATGATTTCAAAACTTGAAAAGCTCTAGCACATGATTTAATCCCTGCTTCCCTCTGCGAAGGGCCTTTCTTTTACTTAAGGGCCTTTCTTTTACTTTATGTTGAGTCAGTTTACCTACTTCTTTCCATCTTAGAAGAAAACACTTGTGTCAAATGTGCATTGATTCTTACATACTTGCTTATTGCACTCATCATATTACTTTGTGTTGACAATTATCCATGAGGTATGCATGTTGAAGTTGAAAGCAAATGCTGAAACTTAAATCTTCCTTTGTGTTGCTTCAAACCTCTTATTAAGAATTTATTGCTTTATGAGTTAACTCTTATGCAAGACTTTTTGATGCTTGTCTTGAAAGTACTATTCATGAAAAGTTTTGCTATATGTTATCTATTTGTTAGCAAACTATAGATCATTGCCTTGAGTCACTTCATTTATCTCATATGCTTTACAATAGTATGATCAAGATTATGTAAGTAGCATGTCACTACACAAATTATTCTTTTTATCGTTTACCTACTCGAGGGCGAGTAGGAACTAAGCTTGGGGATGCTTGATACGTCTCCAACGTATCTATAATTTCTGATGTTCCATGCTAGTTTTATGACAATACCTACATGTTTTGCTCACACTTTATAATGATTTCATGCATTTTTCCGGAACTAACCTATTAACAAGATGCCGAAGTGCCAGTTCCTGTTCTCTGTTGTTTTTGGTTCCAGAAAGGCTGTTCGGGCAATATTCTCGGAATTCGACGAAACAAAGACCAAATATCTTATTTTCCCCGGAAGGTTCCAGATCACCGAAGGAGAGTCGGAGGCGGGCAGCAGGGAGCCCACACGATATGGCGGCGCGGGTGGCCCCCTGGCCGCGCCAGCCTATGGGGAGGGGGCCCCGTGGCCCCTCCGACTCCGCCTCTTCGCCTATAAAGTCCCTCGCGACCTAAAACCTCGATACCAATTGACGAAACTCCAGAAAGACTCCAGGGGCGCCGCCGCCATCGCGAAACTCCGTTTCGGGGGACAGAATCTCTGTTCCGGCACGCCGCTGGGACGGGGAAGTGCCCCCGGAAGTCTTCTCCATCGACGCCACCGCCTCCATCATGCTCCGTGAGTAGTTCCCCCATGGACTACGGGTTCTAGCTGTAGCTAGTTGGTACTCTCTCTCCCATGTACTTCAATACAATGATCTCATGAGCTGCCTTACATGATTGAGATTCATCTGATGTAATCGGTGTTGTGTTTGTTGGGATCCGATGGATTGTTACATTATGATCAGTCTATCTATATAAGTTTGTGAAGTTATTGTTGCTGCAATCTTGTTGTGTTTAATGCTTGTCACTAGTGCACGAGTGGCATGATCTTAGATTTAAGCTCTATAATTATTGCATAGATTGTATCTACAAGTTGTTTGCACATATTGTTGTCCGGAACCCGAGGCCCCAAAGTGACAGAAATTGGGACAACCGGAGGGGAAGGCTGTGATATGAGGATCACATGTTTTCACCAAGTGTTAATGCTTTGCTCCGGTGCTGTCGCGACCCCGGAGGTCGGGTCTAGACAAACCCAGATATCACATCTGGCATAAGTCTAACCTAGATCTCTAGGTTCTACAGGGTGAGAATCGGTAACACAACAGTGACTCTATGACTCAAAGCAAATATATTACAACTCTTAGTAGAGTTAAGATCCAAATATATTACACGCAGAGGTCACTGACCACAATTCAACAAGCAACGGAAAGCAATTTATGTTATCTAGATAACAAGACTGCAAAGGGCCTAAGAGGCCATAACATAAGGCGACGTCCCAGCCCATAAGTCTCAGGCTGCCGCCTGAGGAACTCCGAACTACTCATCGACGTCGAGGTAGAAACCACCATCAGTTGGAAGAACTTCTTCTGAAACAAAGCATGCAAGGCTGAGTACAAGGACTCAGCAAGACTTAGTACAACCTGTTAGCAAAGCGGGTATGCGAGGCTTTATGTGGAGCTTATTTTGCGGAAAGCCAGTTTTCCTTTGTAAACAGGAGGGAGCAGAAGCTCGTCTATTCAGACCATTTTAAAAAGGGGTAAGAGAGCGATATCAACTCTAGCTCTAAGATCATCATGTTGAATCCACCGAATCTTCATCATCACCTAAACCTATCACCTAGGATCACCCCTCGACAACCTGAGAAGGGATCCTTATCACACATTGACATCAAGTTTTACGATTAGGTTCAAGTTGTCTATGATCACAGAATCCATCACCAAGTCGTCCGTAACCGTGGACACGGCTTTTCGAAAAGATTTACCCTGCAGGGGTGTACAACTTTACCCACACGCGCCGACCGACTCTTAATGCCACTATAGATTAACACACTTCCTTGGTGTGCTGGCAGAGGGTGGTCGACCAAAACCTTTCCCTTACTTCGCCTATTCCATGAGTCAAACTAACTGGGGAGCTCCGTCATCGTAGGTAGCCATTCTCCGAGGCGGTCCCGGTTATTATGCGCAGGGGATCCAGTTCAATGCCTCCAGCATCCTTCACCCTAGCCACATCCTGTATGATGCACTTTGAAAACCTTTTCCACCTTTCCCCCATGCGTATGGCAAATGGAACTCGCAAACTAATTGACTCATGGGTAAGCTAGGTAAGTTCGGGCCAAGGGGTTCCCATGGGCCCCGTGTGGCTGTACGCTCAGTCTTGGTTCCGAAGGCGAGAACTCAGGTCCTAGTATCGGCGAGAACGAGTCAAATCACCACATCCCATGTGGCGGCCCATCCCAGCCTTTAGCATGTTTATTAACATCATCACTGATCTTACCACGTCATCCTGTCAAACTAGGTTCATTCGTAGTTCTGATTCATCAACCGGATGGATCAGACTTCAACAGCTAAGCATGGCTAAGCATAACACATATACGGCTCTAGCGATGCGAACAAGCTCAGACCTAGTTTTGCTGGGAGCGGTGGATCAGTAACTCTGGGTTACAAGGATGGAACTATGCACACATAGGATATCTACAACTGCCGATAAAACATATTTGAAGCGGATGCAATATGTAAGAACCAGAAGTAAAGCATTTCGAAACCATATATGAACCAGGTTAGGGCTTGCCTTGTCCCTCGTTGTTCGGGTGCTGCTCTTCGGTGGCGTTGATCTCAGACTCACGTTCGGTCCCTATCGAGAAAAACCAAATACCGGAAAGGAAGAGCACAATCAAGACATGGTATAATGCAATGCTCATACAATATGATGACATGTCATATTAAAGGGGTTGGGAAAACCCTAGGTGCATCGACAGAAATTAAAGGGGTTCGGCATCGATCCCGACATATGAGAGAGTCGATTTAGGGTTTCTACTAAGGCTCATATTTAATTGGTTCAAGCATTATGAATCATGGATAAACAATTAGGATTTGTTTTTCTAATCATTTTGATATATTATTTGCATTTTTCTGATTTAAAATGAATTAGTTATGAATTTCCCAAATTTAATTCATTTTAAATTAATTTCTGAAAATTATATAAAAATAATAAAAGTTGGACCCACATGTCATAATTTTATTATTTTCTGAACATTTCCTAAATTATTAAAATCCTGACAGATAGGGTCCACATGTCAATATATTTCTATTTTCAGAAAAATACAGAAATAGAAAAAGAAATTACAGAAAATAGAAAAAAAGTAAATATGGCGTCATGCTGACGTCAGGCTGATGTCATCATGGCCATGAGCTCACAGTTGAGCTCGGGTTGACCTCCAATCGGAGGCTCCCGTGGGCGGGAGGACGTGCACGAGGGCGCAGTCGACTCCGCGCGACGCGGGCGACCAAAAGGAGGCGGCGCGGGGGTGGATTACCCGCCGGAGCAGGGCCTCCGGCGAGGTGCTGCGGCAGCCGGAGCCGGGTGCTCGACGCGGCGGCGCTAGAGAGGGAGAGGGAGCGAGGCGAGGGCATGGGGAGGAGCAGCAGCTCACCGCGAGCGTCGTGGAGGGGTCGGCGACGACCGGGGACCTTCGCCGGCGGCGAATCGAGCGGCGGCCGGGCGGTTACTGCGAGCTAGGGTTAGGTCTGGGAGGCGCGGGAGAGCGCGGGAGAGGGGGAGAGTGGGGCTAGGGCTTCCGGCGGGGCGGCGACGAGCTTCTTATAGGCCGCCGGGGGCGGCGGAGGTCATCCTGGCCGGCCAGGCCATCGGGCGGCCATGGCGCTGCCAGCGACCAGCTTGGAGGCGCGGGGAAGAAAGGGAATTTCGCGAAAAACCCCCTAGGAAGATTTTTGGGCTGGTGGGGTGCGGCCTGGGCCACTTGGGCCGTGCCAGGGGGAGAAAAGAGAGAGAAAGGAGATGGGCTGCGCCCAGGGAAGAGAGAAGAGAGTTCTCTCTCTAATTTTTCTGTTTTTTTGTTTCTCTTTTCAAATTCAATTTTCAAATCTGTTTGAATTTTGTTTGAAACTCAATTTTGCCAGAGAAGTAATAAACACACATGGACTTGTTGAATGACAACAAAACCATGTTGTCTATTTTGAAAAACTTGCAAGATTTGAATGAGAAAGAAATAGAGAAGGATTTGCATAATTGAAAATTGAGATGCAAATTTTGCTCAAATGCAAACTATATGCATGCAATGCTCATGAACACTTATTTATTTATAAACACAAGGTTGGGATGTTACAACTCTACCCCCTTACAAGAATATCGTCCTCGAGATTCCTAGATTTTAGAAAAGAAGGAAGGGTACTCAAATCGTAAACGATCTTCTCGTTCCCAGGTTGCTTCTTGCTCAGAATGATTAGACAACTGAACTTTTAGGAACTTGATGCTCTGACGTCGAGTTTTACGCTCGGCTTCATCAAGGATACGAACAGGATGTTCTCGATAAGTTAGATCCTCTTGAAGGTCAAGAGTCTCGTGATCAACACCACGGATGGGATCTTTGAAGCAACGCTTGAGTTGAGACACATGGAAGACATCATGAACTTCAGGAAAGTTGGAAGGTAACTCCAACTTGTAAGAAACATTACCACGCTTGGCAAGGATGCGGAAAGGACCAACATAGCGAGGAGCTAGTTTGCCTTTGATACCGAAGCGACGGACACCCTTGAGAGGAGTGACCCGAAGATAAGCTTGATCACCAATTTCATACTTCACTTCTTGATGATGGCGATCATAGTAGCTCTTTTGACGTGACTGAGCAGTTTTCAGACGCTCGCGAATGATGCGAACTTGATCTTCTGCTTCATTGATTATATCTGGTCCAAAGAACTTTTTTCTCCAGTTTCGGACCAGTTCAAAGGAGTTCTACACCTTCTACCATACAAAGCTTCAAAAGGTGCCATGCCCAGGCTAGACTGGAAGCTGTTGTTATAGGTGAACTCGGCAAATGGAAGGCACTTTTCCCAATCTTTACCGAAGGATATAACACAGGCCCTGAGCATGTCTTCAAGAATTTGATTCACTCTTTCGGTTTGACCACCGGTTTGAGGATAATAGGCGGTGCTGAAGGAAAGACGAGTTCCCATAGCTTGTTGAAAGCTAGCCCAGAACTTTGAGGTAAACAGACTCCCACGATCAGAGATGATCTTCTTAGGAACTCCATGAAGAGTGACTATCCGTGAGATATACAGATCTGCTAGTTGGCTAGCTTTTATGTCTTCTCGGATAGGAAGGAAGTGAGCAACCTTGGATAGACGGTCAATGACTACCCATATAGCATCTTTTCCATTTTTGGTCTTGGGGAGACCGGTAATGAAATCCATGCCAATTTCATCCCATTTCCACTCTGGAATTGATAGAGGTTGGAGAGTGCCAGCAGGTCTTTGATGTTCAGCTTTTATGCGACGACAAACATCGCATTCAGCAACAAACTTAGCGATCTCTTGTTTCATCCCAGACCACCAGAATCTTTGGCGGAGATCCCGATACATCTTGGTACTACCAGGATGGATGGAGAGGGGTGATTCATGAGCTTCTTTAAGGATTAGCTCTTTGAGATCCGATTTATCCGGCACGACTAGATGTATACCGAAATAAACGGTACCTTGATCATCGATGGAGAAACACTTAGCAACTCCGCTAGCAATGTTCTTCTTGATCTCGGTAATGCCAGAATCTTGCTTCTGAGCCTTATTGATCTGGTCTTCAAGAGAGGGCTTCACCTCTAGATTAGCAAGGTATCCACTAGGAACAATCTCAAGGTTGAGTTTTGCAAGTTCCTCAAAAAGAGAAGGTCGCGCTTGCTTAACCATCAAATTGTTGCAATAGGACTTCCGACTTAGCGCATCAGCAACGACATTGGCTTTGCCGGGTTTATAGTTGAGACCCAAGTCATAATCTTTTATGACTTCCAGCCATCTTCTCTGTCTGATATTCAGATCCGGCTGGGTGAAAAGATACTTCAGACTTTGATGATCCGAGTACAACTCGCAACGGTTACCATAAAGGTAAGGTCGCCATTGCTTAAGAGCATGGATCACAGCGGCAAGCTCGAGATCATGAGTAGGATAGTTTAGCTCATGTGGTTTCAACTGTCGAGAGGCATAGGCCACTACATGGCCATCTTGCATCAACACACATCCAAGCCCTTGGAGAGAGGCATCGCAATAGACAACGAAGTCTTTGCTTGTGTCCGGAAGGACGAGCACAGGAGCAGTAGTCAGCTTGGTTTTCAAAACCTGGAAACTTTCTTCAGCCTTTTCTGACCATTCGAACTTCTTGTCTTTCTTGAGAAGATCGGTCATTGGCTTGGCAATCTTGGAGAAATTTTCAATGAATCGGCGGTAATAACCCGCTAGACCGAGAAAACTCCGAATCTCCTTAGCTGACTTAGGTGTCTTCCAGTCAAGAACGGCTTGAACTTTATCTGGAATGACTGCAACACCTTTTTCAGAGACAACATGACCAAGAAATATGAGCTCTTTTAACCAGAAATCACATTTGGAGAATTTGGCGTAGAGACGGTGCTCACGAAGTTTGGTTAGCACCAGACGGAGATGTTCATCTTCGGTTTTGGAGTAGATCAGAATATCGTCGATGTAGACCACGACGAACTTGTCAAGATACTCCATGAAAACAGAGTTCATGAGCCGCATAAAAGTGGCTGGAGCATTTGTAAGGCCAAAGGACATGACAGTGTACTCGTAAAGACCATAACGAGTTGTGAACGCTGTCTTTGGAATGTCCTCTTTTCGGATTTTGATTTGATGGTACCCTGATCTCAAATCCATCTTGGAGAAGACTGTGGCACCGAACAACTGATCAAAAAGATCATTGATTATAGGAAGAGGGTATTTGTTCTTGATGGTCACTGCGTTGAGCGGACGGTAATCAACAACCAGCCGTGGAATGTTGGTATCTCTCTTCTTGACAAAGAGGGCAGGGCAACCCCAGGAAGAATTACTAGGTTGGATGAGGTTCTTCTCCTCTAATTCCTCTAACTGCTTCTTCAGTTCAACCAACTCTTCCGGAGGCATACGATATGGTCTTCGGGAAACAGGAGCAGTTCCGGGAACTAACTCAATGACAAAGTCCACACTTCGATCAGGTGGCATGCTAGGTAACTCTTCAGGGAAGACATCTGGAAAGTCACGGACCACCCAGACATCAGAGATTTCTGGTTTAGGCAGGGCTTCAATGGCATACAACTCGGCTTCAGGGGTGAACCTTGCCAATGGAGGTATTGCAGATGGAGCCCAGTACAAAACACTTTTGCCGGAAAGATTGGTCAGTACAATCGACCTAGCTGAGCAATCAATGACAGCCTTATGCTTTACTAGCCAATCCATGCCCAAGATGACATCAATGTCAGTTGACTTGAGGGCAATGAGAGAGGTGGGGAACCACACTGGCCCTATACTGATTATAACCTCAGGGGTAATCCAGATAGTTTGCCAATGGGAACCAGGAGTTGTGATCTCTAGAGGGGAGGGCATTGTCTCGAAGGGTATATCATGCTTTCTTGCAAACTCTTGAGATATGAATGTATGCGATGCTCCGGAATCAAACAGAACTGTAGCTAGGATTGAGTTTATATAGAGCGTACCCATTAGGACGCTTGGATCCTCTTCAGCCTCATCAGCAGAGACATGGGTCAGACGAGCACGACCAGAGGCGGGATATTTGTCATCCTTCTTGGGCTGAGAATATCCACGACCAGCAGACTTCTGGGGGCACTCCTTTGAGTAGTGGCCAGGCTGACCACAAGAGTAGCAAGCACCACTAGGCACAGTACCAAAGGCAGGATGATAGCTTGAACCACCAGATGGTGGCTTAGAGTTGTTGCCAGAAGACCTTGGTGCATAGGGAGCACGAGGTACAGCACTGTAAGGGATCCAGACTCGGCGCTTCTTGTTGTTAGAGGAAGACGCACGAGAATCACCTTCTTCATGCTTCTTGGATTTTTCCATATCCTTCCTTCCGTTCTCCATCAGAAGAGCACGGTTATGAAGGTCCTGGAATGACTGGAAGGTGAAAGGCAGCATCTCATAGCGAAGCTCGGGATTAAGTCCCTTGCGGAACAGATCTTGCTTGTCAGCATCATCAACCACATCACGGGGTGCATAGCGAGACAGCTGAGTGAACTCACGTCCATATGTCTCCACATCCAGCTTCCTCTGATTGAAGTCCAGGAATTCCCTCCTTTTGATGTCCATGACAGTCTTGGGGATATAGGCTGCACGGAAAGCTGTGACGAACTCCTCCCAGGTAACATCATGTCCTGGCGCTTGAAGAGCCAGAAATCCTTCCCACCAAGAACCAGCGGCACCCTCTAACTGGTAGGTGGCGAAGTTCACGCGTTCACCTGGTGGAACATGAAGAGAGTTGAATTTGCGCTCGATGGTGCGAAGCCAATCATCAGCATCAAGAGGCTCCTTGGGGTGGGTGAAGACAGGAGGCAGTGCACGAATGAAGTCCCCAAGTGTGACACAGTTGTCGGGACGACGTTCTGTGTTTTGAGCTACACGCTCCAGGAGTTGTTCATTCCTCAGGCGGTTGGTCTCAATGTTGTTAAGAACCTGCGCCATTGTGGGAGGTGGTGGCAGTTCCGGTTCAGCATTGTTTTGTCCATGTCGGTTACGACCACGACCACGACCAGCCATCCTGAAGAGAAAGACAAAGACCATGAGAAATAGATTCCTTGGAAAGAATTCAACGAAATGATAACATTGACTGAATGGAAGGAACAAGATTCAGATCAACTGATGTAACTTTAGAAACACTGAGTTAAGCAACCAAGTACGGAGTACTTATGGAGAAAACTACCCAAACTCGTAGATCCTAGATGTTTGGAAATAACAGGGTATAGGTAAAAACTTTTTCAATCAAAATAAGGTAAGATGACTCAGCATTAGAGCGACAACAGATAAGGAGTAAAAAGAATCCTATTCAGATGTTTTTGCAAATACTTTTAACTTTCAAATAGTTTTCACAAGTACTAGACTCAACATCGACCAGTCGAAAGGGTTTCCTATAGGCAGCCCTGCTCTGATACCAAAACCTGTCGCGACCCCGGAGGTCGGGGCTAGACAAACCCAGATATCACATCTGGCATAAGTCTAACCTAGATCTCTAGGTTCTACAGGGTGAGAATCGGTAACACAACAGTGACTCTATGACTCAAAGCAAATATATTACAACTCTTAGCAGAGTTAAGATCCAAATATATTACACGCAGAGGTCACTGACCACAATTCAACAAGCAACGGAAAGCAAATTATGTTATCTAGATAATAAGACTGCAAAGGGCCTAAGAGGCCATAACATAAGGCGATGTCCCAGCCCATAAGTCTCAGGCTGCCGCCTGAGGAACTCCAAACTACTCGTCGACGTCGAGGTAGAAACCACCATCAGTTGGAAGAACTTCTTCTGAAACAAAGCATGCAAGGCTGAGTACAGGGACTCAGCAAGACTTAGTACAACCTGTTAGCAAAGCGGGTATGCGAGGCTTTATGTGGAGCTTATTTTGCGGAAAGCTAGTTTTCCTTTGTAAACAGGAGGGAGCAGAAGCTCGTCTATTCAGACCATTTTAAAAAGGGGTAAGAGAGCGATATCAACTCTAGCTCTAAGATCATCATGTTGAATCCACCGAATCTTCATCATCACCTGAACCTATCACCTAGGATCACCCCTCGACAACCTGAGAAGGGATCCTTATCACACATTGACATCAAGTTTTACGATTAGGTTCAAGTTGTCTATGATCACAGAATCCATCACCAAGTCGTCCGTAACCGTGGACACGGCTTTTCGAAAAGATTTACCCTGCAGGGGTGTACAACTTTACCCACACGCGCCGACCGACTCTTAATGCCACTATAGATTAACACACTTCCTTGGTGTGCTGGCAGAGGGTGGTCGACCAAAACCTTTCCCTTACTTCGCCTATTCCATGAGTCAAACTAACTGAGGAGCTCCGTCATCGTAGGTAGCCATTCTCCGAGGCGGTCCCGGTTATTATGCGTAGGGGATCCAGTTCAATGCCTCCAGCATCCTTCACCCTAGCCACATCCTGTATGATGCACTTTGAAAACCTTTTCCACCTTTCCCCCATGTGTATGGCAAATGGAACTCGCAAACTAATTGACTCATGGGTAAGCTAGGTAAGTTCGGGCCAAGGGGTTCCCATGGGCCCCGTGTGGCTGTACGCTCAGTCTTGGTTCTGAAGGCGAGAACTCAGGTCCTAGTATCGGCGAGAATGAGTCTAATCACCACATCCCCATGTGGCGGCCCATCCCAGCCTTTAGCATGTTTATTAACATCATCACTGATCTTACCACGTCATCCTGTCAAACTAGGTTCATTCGTAGTTCTGATTCATCAACCGGATGGATCAGACTTCAACAGCTAAGCATGGCTAAGCATAACACATATACGGCTCTAGCGATGCGAACAAGCTCAGACCTAGTTTTGCTGGGAGCGGTGGATCAGTAACTCTGGGTTACAAGGATGGAACTATGCACACATAGGATATCTACAACTGCCGATAAAACATATTTGAAGCGGATGCAATATGTAAGAACCAGAAGTAAAGCATTTCGAAACCATATATGAACCAGGTTAGGGCTTGCCTTGTCCCTCGTTGTTCGGGTGCTGCTCTTCGGTGGCGTTGATCTCAGACTCACGTTCGGTCCCTATCGAGAAGAACCAAATACCGGAAAGGAAGAGCACAATCAAGACATGGTATAATGCAATGCTCATACAATATGATGACATGTCATATTAAAGGGGTTGGGAAAACCCTAGGTGCATCGACAGAAATTAAAGGGGTTCGGCATCGATCCCGACATATGAGAGGGTCGATTTAGGGTTTCTACTAAGGCTCATATTTAATTGGTTCAAGCATGTATGAATCATGGATAAACAATTAGGATTTGTTTTTCTAATCATTTTGATATATTATTTGCATTTTTCTGATTTAAAATGAATTAGTTATGAATTTCCCAAATTTAATTCATTTTAAATTAATTTCTGAAAATTATATAAAAATAATAAAAGTTGGACCCACATGTCATAATTTTATTATTTTCTAAACATTTCCTAAATTATTAAAATCCTGACTGATAGGGTCCACATGTCAATATATTTCTATTTTCAGAAAAATACAGAAATAGAAAAAGAAATTACAGAAAATAGAAAAAAGTAAATATGGCGTCATGCTGACGTCAGGCTGACGTCATCATGGCCATGAGCTCACAATTGAGCTCGGGTTGACCTCCAATCGGAGGCTCCCGTGGGCGGGAGGACGCGCACGAGGGCGCAGTCGACTCCGCGCGACGCGGGCGACCAAAAGGAGGCGGCGCGGGGGTGGATTACCCGCCGGAGCAGGGCCTCCGGCGAGGTGCTGCGGCGGCCGGAGCCGGGTGCTCGACGCGGCGGCGCTAGAGAGGGAGAGGGAGCGAGGCGAGGGCATGGGGAGGAGCAGCAGCTCACCGCGAGCGTCGTGGAGGGGTCAGCGACGGCCGGGGACCTTCGCCGGCGGCGAATCGAGCGGCGGCCGGGCGGTTACTGCGAGCTTGGGTTAGGTCTGGGAGGCGCGGGAGAGCGCGGGAGAGGGGGAGAGTGGGGCTAGGGCTTCCGGCGGGGCGGCGGCGAGCTTCTTATAGGCCGCCGGGGGCGGCGGAGGTCATCCTGGCCGGCCAGGCCATCGGGCGGCCATGGCGCTGCCAGCGACCAGCTTGGAGGCGCGGGGAAGAAAGGGAATTTCGCGAAAAACACCCTGGGAAGATTTTTGGGCTGGTGGGGTGCGGCCTGGGCCACTTGGGCCGTGCCAGGGGGAGAAAAGAGAGAGAAAGGAGATGGGCTGCGCCCAGGGAAGAGAGAAGAGAGTTCTCTCTCTAATTTTTTTGTTTTTTTTTGTTTCTCTTTTCAAATTCAATTTTCAAATCTGTTTGAATTTTGTTTGAAACTCAATTTTGCCAGAGAAGTAATAAACACACATGGACTTGTTGAATGACAACAAAACCATGTTGTCTATTTTGAAAAACTTTCAAGATTTGAATGAGAAAGAAATAGAGAAGGATTTGCATAATTGAAAATTGAGATGCAAATTTTGCTCAAATGCAAACTATATGCATGCAATGCTCATGAACACTTATTTATTTATAAACACAAGGTTGGGATGTTACAGGTGCTCTATTAAAAGGAGTACCTTAATTGCCAGTAGATTCCCTTGAGGCCCGGCTGCCACCGGCTGGTAGGACAAAAGATGTTATGCAAGTTTCTCATTGCGAGCACGTATGACTATATATGGAAAACAGGCCTACATGATTAATAAATTGATGTTCTGTCTTAATGCTATTTCAATCCTATCAATTGCCCAACTGTAATTTGTTCACCCAACACTTGTTACTTGTTATTTGAGAGTTACCACTAGTGTAGATAGCTGGGAACCCCGGTCCATCTCTTATCATCATATACTCGTTCTATATGTCATTGGAAGTAGTATCAACTATTTTCTGGTGCCATTGCCTCTGTGTTACTATTACTGCTGCTGTTATCTTGTTACATTATTGCTCTCATATTACTGCTGCTTTCACATCACCCCTGTTACTAGTGCTTTTCCAGGTGCAGCTGAATTGACAACTCAGTTGTTAAGGCTTATAAGTATTCTTTACCTCCCCTTGTGTCGAATCAATAAATTTGGGTTTTACTTCCCTCGAAGACTGTTGCGATCCCCTATACTTGTGGGTTATCAGGCCATATCACATCACCAAACCCTGCAAAAACAAGTTAGACGCCTCTAATTTGGTTTGCATATTTTACGTGGTTTGGGGTTTTTGAGTAAGATCCAATCTACCTACGAACATGAACCACAACGGTGATACTAGTGTTGACAATAGAAAGTGCAAATTGGAATCTTCACTATGGTGGGAGAGACAGACACCCGTAAAACCACTTATGCAATACAAGTTGCATGTCAAGCGTGGAGCAAGTCTCATGAGACGCGGTCATGTAAAGTTAGCCCGGGCCGCTTCATCCCACCATCCCGCAAGATGCAAAGTACACAAACTAAAGAAACAAAAGCATCAACGCCCACAAAACCATTGTGTTCTACTCGTGCAACAGATCTATGCATAGACATGGCTCTGATACCACTGATGGGGTTCGTAGCATAGAAAACAAAAAAATTCCTACCGCAAGACGAATAAATCCAAGATCTAATCTATGGAACACCCAAGATCTAATCTACAAGATCGGAGCAACGAGATTTATATGAGACTAACCCTCGAAGATTTCCAAAGCCTACGATATTAGATCTCGTTGTTGGTGTAGACGATCATCCCCAGTGCTGCAATCCGGCAGCACTTCCGTACTCGGTCGCGCGTACGGTGTCGATGAAGCCCATCCTCTCCCCATTCCATCGGGCAGCGGAGGTGTGGTAGATCCCCTTGGAATCCCATCATCACGACGGCGTGGTGGTGGTGGTGGAGGAGAATCTCTGCAGGGCTTCGCCTAAGCCGCAGCAGAGAGAAAGAGGAGGGAGGAGAGGTGGCGACTAGGGTTTCAAGTTGGGGACTTGGCCGGCCACCCCTCCCCTCTTTATATAGTGGGGAGGGTCGGTTGGGGTGTCCCCCCACGTCCAAACCCATCTAGGGCCGGCCAAAGGGGGAGGGGGAAACTTTCCTTCCCCCCCAAGCCTTCCAATTTTAGGGTTTCCCCTAAACCCTAGGGTTGTGGCCGGCTTGGGCCTTTAGGGCTTGGTGCGCCTGGCCCATTAGGGAAAGGCAGCACCCCCTTGGCCCAAGTGGCCCCTCCCGGGGTCGTGGGCCCACTAGGGGTCCCTCTGGAACCTTCTAGAACCTTCTCGGTCTTCCACCGGAAAATCCTGAACTTTTTCATAACCCCAGAAATTAATTTCCCTTATATGAATCTTATTCTCCGAACCATTCCGGACCTCCTCGTGATGTCATGGATCCCATCCGAGACTCCGAACAAACTTCGGTCTCCATCTCATATTCCGAATCTACTTATGCGACATCGAACCTTAAGCGCGTCACCCTACGGTTCGCGAACTATGCAGACATGGTCGAGACTCCTCTCCGAGCAATAACCAATAGTGGGATCTGGAGATCTATAATGGCTCCCACATATTCAACGATGACTTAGTGATCGATTGAACCATTTACATACGATGCCGATTCCCTTTGTCTCGCGATATTTTACTTGTCCGAGGTTCGATCATCGGTATCTCCATACCTTGTTCAACCTCGTTACCGACAAGTACTCTTTACTCGTACCATGGTATGTCATCTCTTATGATCCAATCATATGCTTGCAAGCTAATCAGACGACATTCCACCGAGAGGGCCCGGAGTATATCTATCCGTCATCAGGATGGACAAATCCCACTATTGATCCATATGCCTCAACTCACACTTTCCAAATACTTAATCCCATATTTATAACAACCCATTTACGCAATGGCGTTTGATGTAATCAAAGTACCCTTCCGGTGTAAGTGATTTACATGATCTCATGGTCGAAGGACTTAGGCAACTATGTATCGAAAGCTTATAGCAAATTGAACTTAATGACTTGGTCTTATGCTATGCTTATTTGGGTGTGTGTCCATTATATCATTCACCTAATGACATAACCTTGTTATTAATAACATCCAATGTTCATGATCACGAAACCATGATCATCCATTAATCAACAAGCTAGTTATACAAGAGGCTTACTAGGGACGCCTTGTTGTTTACATAACACACATGTATCAATGTTTCGGTTAATACAATTATAACATGGGATGTAAACATTTATCATGAACACTAAGATATAACAATAACTAATTTATTATTGCCTCTTGGGCATATCTCCAACATCCGGAGCCTCTGTCCAGTCTGCGATGAAATCTGCCAAGATCTGGGACTTAACCGCAGTCCTGGCTTTGTAATTGATGTCGAAGGCGGATAATTCAATGTCTCATTTTGCTGTGCATCCTGTTGCGTCAGCGTTGTTGAGAATCGTCGACAGCGGAGCCTTGCTCACAACTGTTACTGGGTGCTCTTGGAAGTAGTGTCTCAGCTTCCTGCTACCTAGGAACACGCCATAGGCTAGCTTCTGAAAGTGAGAATATCTTTGCTTGGATTTTGTCAGTACCTCGCTAATGTAATAGACTGGTCTTTGGACTCCATACTCGTGACCTTCTTCCTTTCGTTTCACCACGATGACGAGGCTGATGACTTTGTTGGAGGCAGCCAGGTAAAGGAGCATAGGCTCTGACTCTTCTGGAGCTGCTAGGATAGGTGGGGAGGTGAGTATTTCCTTCTACCCCTGAAGTGATGCATCTGCTGCGTCGTCCCAGACAAATTTGTCTGTTTTCTTCAGCAGCTTGTACAAAGGTAGCGCCTTCTCGCTAAGGCGGCTAACAAACCTACTGATTGCTGTGACACAACCAGTTAGTCGTTGCACATCTTTGAGACAAGTTGGCCTTTTGATACACATGATTGCCTTAATTTTTTCCGGGTTAACTTCAATGCCTCTATGAGAGACGATGAAGCCAAGGAGTTTTCCGGCTGGAACGCCAAAGACGCACTTCAGCGGATTCAACATCATCTTGTACCATCGGAGATTTTCAAAGGTTTCTGTGAGGTCGCTGATCAAGTCGGATCCTTTCCGGGTCATGACCGCAATGTCGTCGACGTAAGAGTGCATGCCGGCCAATTTGGTCCTTCAGGCACCACTGCATCGTACGTTGGTAGGTGGCACCTGCATTTTTCAAGCCAAAGGGCATGGTGACATAGCAGTAAGTGCCGAACGGGGTGATGAACGAGGTTGCCTTTTGGTCGGACTTCTTCATCCGGATCTGATGATACCCAGAATATGCGTCAAGAAAACACAGAAGTTCCACCCCTGCCGTCGAATCAATGACTTGTTCAATGCACGGCAGGGGGAACGGATCCTTCGGACAGTGCTTATTCAAGCCGGAGTAATCGATGTACATTCTTAGTATTTCAGTGTTCTTTTTGGGTACAAGGATGGGATTTGCGACCCAATCAGTATGGATAACTTCTATTACAAAACCTGCCTCTAGTAACTTTGCTAGTTCCATTCCTATGGTGCGGCGCTTCTTATCTCCAAAGCGTCGCATAGCTTGCTTCACCGGTTTAGCCCCTGGATTTATGTTGAGGTAGTGCTCGGTGAGTTCCCTAGGTACTCCGTACATGTCAGAAGGTTGCCATGCGAAGATATCCATGTTAGCATGGAGGAACTCGACGAGCGCGTCTTCCTATTTGGGGTCCATGTTGGCTCCGACTGAGACCTTCTTGGTGGCATCTCCTTCCTTGAAGTCGATTTTGTTGGTCTCTATCGCGGCCTTGAACGAGGTTTTCTGTTCGGAGATCTGCTTCTTGGTGGTATGCATTTCTTGCGGATCCACCGCGGCTCTGTAGCCTTGCAGCTCCTCTCCAGATAGCACAGACTCTGCGAAGGCTGCTTCGCCTAATTCTCACTCGCGAGCCTTCTTGTAGTCTCCGGATACGGTAATCATACCCTTGGGACCCGGAATTTTGAGCTTGTTGTAGATGTAGCACGCTCTTGCGTGAAACTTGTGGTAGGTGGGCCTGCCGAAGATGACATGATAGGAGCTCTTGAAGGGCACGACCTCAAACGTGATCATCTCTTCGCGGAAATTATTAGCATCGCCGAAGGCCACGGGAAGTCTGATGCTGCCAAGGGAATTTGCCTTTTTACCCGGAACCACACCATGAAATTCAGTGGTGCTGTGTTTGAGCCGCTCCTTGGTAAGGTTCATCCGCTCCAGAGTCTCCAGGTACATGATGTTCAATCTGGCTCCGCCATCCATGAGGCACTTGGAGAAGTCATAGCCGTCGATGCGGGGACTTACAACCAAGGCGTAGCACTCTTTCGGAATGACAGTAGGGTGATCCTGCCTATCAAACGTACACGGAGTTTCCGACCACCTGACATACTGCGGCACAACAGAAACTGTGGCGTTCAGGATCCGGAGAGCTGACTTGCTTGCGCGGACTGTTGGGGTTCCGAGGAAGGTGTGGTACGCGCCCGCACTCTTTTTGACGAAGGGGTTGGTTTTAGCTGCGGATCCGTCCTTGGGATCCGGCGAAGCATCATCCTCATCCATCGCCTCGGAACTGTCTTCTTCCTTGTCCTTGTTCTTGCCCTTGCCCCCTTTGCCGCGTGGGCGGTGCTTCCGGGCTCGCTTGTATCCTGCTTCCGGGTCAGATTTGAGATCATTGACCCACTTGCAGTTGCGGTTGGTGTGAGTGGACTTCCCTGTGGCCGGATCCAGATGGGCCAGGCAAGGCATGACTCTGTACTCTTCATAAGTTTGGGGAGCGCGGGTTCCGGCAGCGGTGACCTCGTCACCACGCTGCTGGCCCCTTCCAGCTCCGCCTCCGCGGCCGCGGCCTCTTCCGCCTCCTTGGCCTCCGCGCTGGAAAGCCATGGAGATCAAGTCGGATCCGCCACTTCTTTGGTCATCTGGGGGATTTTTCCGCTTGGTGCCGCTACTGTTGCCGTTATCACGGTTCTTCTTTTGCTGATGCAGGGGAATTGATGTAGCTGCGAGATCTCCGCCTGCGTCGTCGTCGGCGGCAGTGTGATCGCTGGCGATGGTGATCATGTCATCCAAAGTCAGCTTATTTGCATTGACCAAACAAGTTAGCTTGTGTCGCAGCAATCCTCCTCTCTGCAGTCCACCTATAAAGGCGTGCATAGTTGTGCGGTTATCGACGTTCTCGCACTCGTTCCTGGTTTGCAACCATCGGGTGAGGAAGCTCCTTGAAGTTTCACCCTTTTTCTGGATACACGCCTGCAGGTCGCTTGTTGTGGCAGGTCTCTTGTAGGTGCCCCTGAAGTGTTTCTCGAAGGCGTTCTTCAGGTCGAACCAACAAAAGATGGAGTTCTTCTCGAGGTCGCTGAGCCAGATCCGGGCTGGGCCTACAAGGTACAACTGGAGCATGCGGCAGGCGATGTTAGGGGTTCCTCCGGCGAAGGTTACTGCATTGTAGTAATCCTCGATCCAGGTATCCGGCCTTTCGGTGCCATCATAATGCTTCAGGTTTCCGGGTAGCTTGAGGTTCATCCTTGGCTTTGGTTCCTCTCGAATCATCCTGCCAAAGCACTTTGGGCCGATGTAGTCAGTTCTGTACTCGTTGAGGCATTCCCGGGCATAGCTTGGGCCGCCGCCAGGGGTTCTTGAGCGAGAGCAAGATCTCCGGCCTCCGCCTCCACCTCCACCTCCTCCACTTGGTGGTGGTGAGGGAGACCTGCGAGGGGGCCTGTGAGATTTTTTGCTTCCGCCCTCGGATTCCTGCGTTCTTCCCGTGGCTCGCTCCGGCTTCGGTGGCTACCTTTACCTTGGTGATAGTCGCCTCCGTCGTTCCGGCTTTGGTGGGGCTTCGGCTTGCGTTCCAAGTTCCGACTCCTCCTGGGGTTAGGTTCACGATCATTGTTCCGGCGGGGTTCCGGCGTACGCACCCTGGTCCTTGGCGGCGGAATGTTGTCACGGATATTGATTCCACCGGCCCCATGGGGCCTAGTGTTTCCGACTGGACTATGGCGGCGAGGAGGAGAGGGACGCGGATATCCGTTAGGTGGAGGTGACGGGTTCCGGTACTTGTTCCTACCAGCGTACATTGCATCCTTTCCCTTCTTCGGGTCTGACGGAGGCGTCTTTGACGGTATGGGGATTGGATTTGGGTGTTCTCTTGTTTTCCTTCTGCGCTCCGACGATCCGGTGCGCGATTTGTCATCGAGATTACGATTGTCATGGGCGCCCTTCTGCGCGGTAGACATACAGTGATCCGGGTTGGATTCCAACCAGCGCGAAGTATCTGCCTTACTCTGCTGCTTCATTGCTGAGGCAACGAGCGTGCGGACGTAGTCAATATCGATCTCCGCGTCCTTCTTTTGCAAGATCTCCGCAGCCTTTTTCATGTTATCTTTTGGAGTCATGAATGGTTGTTGCTCGTTGGGAGTCGCGAAGGTAATCTTGTGGGGAGCTACAGCTTCTTGCCTGAGCCTATCGTTCTCCTGTTGAGTCTCGTTGATCTTGTCCTCCCAGTGCTTCCGGAGTTGCTTGACTTTTGCCAATGACTCGTCGACCTGGCGTTCCCGCTCGAAGAAATTTTCCACGAAGTGCACGGCCTCTTTCCTTTCATCTAGCATTGCTGCTGCGGTGGTGGCGAATTTCTTGGCTGTTGCCAGCATGTCCTGCCTCTTTGCTTCTAGAGCCTCCGGATCTGCGGCGTCGTCAGGAGTTATATGTTTGTTGAGGATCTCTGAGTGTGCAATTGCGTCCATGCCTGCCTGCGCCACCAGTTCTTCTGGGGACAGGACTTCCTTATGCGGTCGTTCCCGTGATAGCGGAGATCCTGCATCGGACGGCTGTGGGTCAGAAGTGGTGTGCTCGTCTGCCGATTCCTGCTGATCCAGCGCTGCTAAGGTTGCAAGAACCTGCTTAGGAGGAGCAGATTCCTCCTCAGCTGCCTCTTTGTCCTCCAACTCCTTAGTGAGGCGGTTGTATTCTTCTGTGTCCATGGTGGAGGCGTCGTCGGAGATTGGGCTGAGGCTGCCCAAGATTGACTCCTCTGCTTCTCCGGCATCCTCTGGCTGTTCCGGGGCGTCGCAGTCTCCGACAACTTCTTGTTGTTCTGGAGCATTGCCGGCTCCGGCAACCTCATCCTGCACGGGTCCAGCTTCTTCCTGAGGAAGAGCGGCTCCGGTGGTATGTGCGAGGAAGTGCACGAAGTGGCACCTTTGCTTCTCTAGCACATGGGAGACCCAGGCGGATCTGCATCGGTCTTCCACCTTTATTTCCTGCTCAGGGGCGGATTGGGTGGGCTTTGATTTTTCCAGATCTAAGGCGGAATCTTCCTCGGAAAGTTCCTGCGTCTCAGATCGGATCTTCGCGACTGCGTCCTGCTCAGCGGCGGTCGCGTCAGTGTTACTTACCAGGGCGTTCCCGTCGGAATCGACGGTCTCGCCGATGAAGAGATGTATCCCGCCGATCGGGGTGATGGAGAGCTTGACGGGGTTTGTCTTAGCCGGAATCCAGCACTCATCCTCAGGGACGATCGGAAAGTTCCCGGCGTACTTGAGGCGCCTGATACGTCCAAAACGTATCTACTTTCCCGAACACTTTTGCTATTGTTTTGCCTCTAATTTGTGTATTTTGGATACAACTAACACGGACTAACGCTGTTTTCAGCAGAATTGCTCTGGTGTCTCGTTTTTGTGCAGAAATCCAACTTTCAGGAAAATCCTCGGAATTTATGCGGAAGGTCCTATTTTCCCAGAATATTGGCGGAGCCAGAAGGGCAAGCCAGGTGGGGGCCCGAGGGCCCCACACGCTAGGCCGGCGCGGCCCAGGAGGGGGGTGCGCGGCCCTAGTGTGTGGCGGCCTCGGCTGGCCCCCGACGCCCTCCTTCGGACTACTTATTGCCTTCGACCTAAAAACGCACGGGGGGTTAGTCGAAATCGCCAGAAACCATCCAGTACGCCGCCACCGTCGCGAAACTCCGTCTCGGGACCAGAAACTCCGTTCTGGCACCTCGCCGGGACGGGGAATTGGAGGAGATCATCGCCATCATCACCACCGATGCCTCTCCATCGGCCAGCCATGTTTCCCCCATCCATGTGTGAGTAATTCCCCCGCTGTAGGCTGAAGGGGATGGTAGGGATTGGATGAGATTGGTCATGTAATAGCATAAGATTGTTAGGGCATAGTGCCTAGTATCCGTTGTTGGTACTTTTATGATATTGTTGCAACTTGTTATGCTTAATGCTTGTCACTAGGGCCCGAGTGCCATGATCTCAGATCTGAACATGTTATTGATTCATGAAGATATTCGTTGTTTATGATCTTATCTGCAAGTTGTATACACGTATTGTTGTCCGGAACCCGAGGCCCCAAAGTGACAGAAATTGGGACAACCGAAGGGGAAGGCGGTGATATGAGGATCACATGTGTTCACAGAGTGTTAATGCTTTGCTCCAGTGCTCTATTAAAAGGAGTACCTTAATTTCCAGTTGATTCCCTAGAGGCCCGGCTGCCACCGGCTGGTAGGACAAAAGATGTTGTGCAAGTTTCTCATTGCGAGCACGTACGACTATATATGGAATACATGCCTATTGATTGATTAGTACTTGGATACCGTTTTATTATTATCTGCAAATGCCCTGCTTTGATTGTTACATGAGTTTCTCTCATCCATGCAACGCCCGTTCATCCATCCCTGTGCCTACAGTATTTTAATCCTGCTGTTTACTATAATCACTACTGCTATCTTTGTTACTCTGCCGTTATTTCACTATCGCTACGCTATAAAACTGTTACTCTTGATAAACTCTTGCGAGCAAGTCTGTTTCCAGGTGCAGCTGAATTGACAACTCCGCTGTTAAGGCTTTCAAGTATTCTTTGTCTCCCCTTGTGTCGAATCAATAAATTGGGTTTTACTTCCCTCGAAGACTGTTGCGATCCCCTATACTTGTGGGTCATCAAGACTATTTTCTGGCGCCGTTGCCGGGGAGCATAGCTTTATTTGGAAGTTCACTTGGATTGATATTGTTCGCTGCAAATTCTCCATCATGGGTAAACCTCGCGATACTAAGGTCGCCATATTACCATCCACTACAAGAAAAGGTACAACTCTGAGTACCTCTGCTGCTCTTGATTCACCATCTGTGATTGATAAACTTGTTTAACCACCACATGCTTCACATGCTGGTACTTCTGCTAGATCTGAAAATTCTTATAATATTGATGATGCTTCTGCTGTGCTTGATGATAGTGGTTCATTGGGATCTTTTCTAGATGCTACAATTGCTAGGTCTAGACAAATTGAAAATGCTGAAACTCCTAATGAAAATGCTGCTACACCTGTTAATTCACCTGAGTCTGTTGAATACTCTAGTGATGATCTTGATGAAGATTATGTAGAACTTGATGATGATTTTATTGATAAATGCAATGCTACTACTGATGCAAGAAAAATTAAAAAGTTGCTTGCACAACATACTATTAGATATAAACTGTCTCCTGATCCTAAATTTGCCACATCTCCTATAAATATTAAGGATAAAGATTATGATTTTTCTCTTGATTTGTCTCATATATCTATTGTGGAGAAAACACCTTTTTGTGGTACTGAAAAAGAAAGTGCTGTAGAACACATGATTGAGCTATCTACTCTTAGTAGCTTGTTTTCTGATGATGTTAAGAAGCGTACTTATTTCGTTGCTAAAATTTTCCCTTTCTCATTAAAGGATGATGCTAAAACTTGGTATAACAGTTTGCCACCTGATTCTATTAATAGTCCAAAAGAATTGCTTGATGTTTTCTTCCGGAAATACTTTCCTGCTAGTGCTCAACATATTGCTTTGCAGAGAATTTATAATTTTGACCAGGAAGATGGAGAGAAATTGCCTGAGGCTTGGGCTAGATTTTGCTCTCTTATTAGAGCTTGGCCTGACCATGATTTGGAAAAGCACGATTTACTTGATATATTTTATAGTGGACTAAACATTGAGTCTAGGGCATACTTGGATAGTTGTGCTGGTTGTGTTTTCAGGAAAAGAACTCCAGACGACGCTGAAGAATTATTGGCTAGAATAGGCCGGAATCATGATGATTGGTCTACACCTGAACCAACCCCGACACCAATATTGAAGAAGAGGGGTATGATTAAATTAAATGTTGAAGATATGAGGGAAGCCAAGAAATCTCTTAAAGAGAAGGGTATTAAATCTGAAGACGTGAAGAATTTACCTCCCATAGAAGATTCATGTAAGATCACTCCCCCTTCATCCATGATTGAGGTACACTCTTTTGAACGCTTTACTAGAGAAGATATTCCGTATTAAAAACCTCCTGCTCAATGCTTAGATGAGTTTGATAATTATATTGTTAAGCAAAGTAATTTCAATATGAGAGTAGAGAATCATTTAATGGAAAATTCTCGAGCTATTGGTGAATTGCATGGTATTGTGGAGAGAACCTCCAATGATGTTAAGATACTTGTTAAACATTTTCATATGGTTCAAACTCAAATTGATCAACTCACTAAAGTGCAAAATGACTTGTTAAAAGATAATACTAAAGAAAAGCATACTTATGAAGTAACAACTAGAGGCGGTGTTTCTACCCAGGATCCTCTATATCCTGAAGGGCATCCCAAAAGAATTGAACAAGATTCTCAACGAACTGAAACTAGTGCTCCATCTAAGAAAAAGAAAAAGAAACATAAAACTGTTGTGGAATCCTCTGAGCCTGTTAATGATCCTAATAGTATTTCTATTTCTGATGCTGAAACTGAAAGTGGTAATGAACATGATAAAGATAATGATAAGAATGATGCTTCTGATAAAGAAGAGGTTGAAGAAGAACCTGAAAAACATGCTAAAAATAAGAAGTATACTAAAGAAGATTTTGTTGCTAAGAAACATGGTAGTGAAAGGGAACCTTTGATGAGGACTGGTTTTCCCGATCTTTCACGATGCACCTTGTTGATCCATAGGACCGATAGATCTTGAACTTCCTCGACAGATTCAAGGATACTCAAGCGCATATGATTACTCTTGACAGACTCAAGAACTCACACATCTTTATTGGATAAATAGACGAACGTCCGAGACGCCGTCATAGGACCAACCCCGCAGGGATGGTGATACTGGAGGAACCCAAGGTTCTACATAACTTGAATCAAAACTAGACTACCCTAAACCCTAGCCGTGCCATCTCCTTATATGAGAGGGAGAGGTGGCCGGCCGGCCCCCTTATTGGGCCTAACCTAGTTCGACTTGGACAGGCCCAAGTCAAACGGACTCTATTAAAAACCCTAGATGGCCCACAGCATGACCTGGCTACATTATTATCTCCTAATAACAAGATTATAATAAACTACTGGTACAACCTTAGACCCAAATATCATATCAATGGATGTCCTAGAGTACCAGGCCCGGATATCCATATCATCTCTCCCCTTCTTCAAGAAGCGTTGTCCCCAACGCGTGAGGGTCTGCTAGAAAAAGGGTAGCGTCAGATAAGAACATCACCGAACTTCATCCTCAAGCCTCGCCAGTCTTCCACACCACATCCTCCCTCTCGACTAGCTTGACTTGTCCTTGGCGCCATTTGTCTTCGACGCCATCAACCTGATTGAAGACACAAGTATCCTTCCAAATGCAACTGAAACGCACCATACGCATCACCCAAAACACACAGAACAAACTCCTGCACGCCATGGATCCAAATAAGCTGAAACGCCTCCTGGCGCACCAAGCATATCACCCAAAACACACAGAACAAACTCCTGCACGCCATGGATCCAAATAAGCTGAACACACCCGAGTATGCAACCTTCTGGAAACCAGTGTCTCCTTTTATTTTCGCATTTTTTTCTGCCCACACGTAGAAACTGCGTCAAAATTGGATCTGAGCAATCACGCTGGAAAGAACACTAATTCAATCTCAATACGATGTCCACGTGATGGCCAAACCTCTTGTTTTTATGCTGTAAAAATATTGTACAAATCCGGACACCATAATCGTCACCTACATGCAGCACCGATCCAATCTCTTGCCTTTGCTTTCACGTCAAATAGCTAAGCCGGTGAATCTTGTACAAAGTTCTCACGTAGATGCAACCTCAACCTGACCCACGCACAAAACCGTTTCTGTTTTTTTTTTTTTTTTTTTTTTTTGTTCACCACGTGCAAGAAAAATCTAGTCCATCTGGTATCTCCCGATTTGAAAGTAGTCTGGTCCAGTCTATCGCGTCGCTACCAGGCCAACCGATCTGATCTTTTTTTTTTCTTTCCTTTGCTAGCCCGCAAGAAACTTACGTGTCAACCAAAACCTGCCAAAACTGATTCCGATCTGATCGCCTGAATGGAAAAAACTGAAGTTTCCAAGATTGGAAATCCTTTCCACGTGCGATCTCCAACTCGGAAAACAATGAACTGCTGCAGCACCAAACCGACAACAACAGGATCCCCTGTGACGAAACAACGCACACCGTGATCAACCTGACGCTGCTGCCCACATCCGAACAAAGGCCTTTTCGAACTTGACTCTGCCGCCCAACTCCTCCTCCTTGATCTTCACCAACAGCATGACGGCGACGTACCCAATGGTAGCCACGGCAACCGAGAAGAAACAACCGAGCAACAAACCAATCTGCACCGTGATCAACCTAGCGCTCTGATACCACATGATGAGGACTGGTTTTCCCGATCTTTCACGATGCACCTTGTTGATCCATAGGACCGATAGATCTTGAACTTCCTCGACAGATTCAAGGATACTCAAGCGCATATGATTACTCTTGACAGACTCAAGAACTCACACATCTTTATTGGATAACTAGACGAACGTCCGAGACGCCGTCATAGGACCAACCCCGCAGGGATGGTGATACTGGAGGAACCCAAGGTTCTACATAACTTGAATCAAAACTAGACTACCCTAAACCCTAGCCGTGCCATCTCCTTATATGAGAGGGAGAGGTGGCCGGCTGGCCCCCTTATTGGGCCTAACCTAGTTCGACTTGGACAGGCCCAAGTCAAACGGACTCTATTAAAACCCTAGATGGCCCACAGCATGACCTGGCTACATTATTATCTCCTAATAACAAGATTATAATAAACTACTGGTACAACCTTAGACCCAAATATCATATCAATGGATGTCCCAGAGTACCAGGCCCGGATATCCATATCAACCTTGGGTTCAAAAGCAAATGCCTTTTCCTGCTAAGAAACTAAAATCAAAGGAAGAAGAACACTATAATAAATTCTGTGATTGGATGAAACCTTTATTCCTGCAAATACCTTTGACTGATGCTATTAAATTGCCTCCTTATTCAAAGTATATGAAAGATATTGTGTCTAACAAAAGGAAAATTCCTAATGAGGAGATTTCCACTATGCTTGCTAATTATTCTTTCAATGGTAAGGTTCCAAAGAAGCTTGGCGACCCAGGTATACCGACTATTCCTTGTTGTATTAAGAATAATTATGTTAGAACTGCTCTATGTGATTTGGGAGCGGGTGTTAGTGTTATGCCTTTTTCTTTTTATAAGAAACTTTATTTAGATAAGTTGATACCGACTGATATATCTTTGCAAATGGCTGATAAATCTACTGCTATTCTGTTGGTATATGTGAGGATGTTCCTGTTCAAGTTACTAATAACTGCTTGATATTAACTGATTTTGTTGTGTTGGAAATGCCTGAAGATGATAATATGTCTATTATTCTTGGGAGACCTTTTCTTAACACCGCAGGGGCTGTTATTGATTGCAATAAAGGAAAAGTTACTTTCAATGTTGATGACAAGGAGCATACCGTTTATTTTCCCCAGAGGATTGAGAAAGCATGTGGAGTTAATACAATTTCTAATGTGAGAACTATCAAAGTGGGAACTATTGATTGTCCAATATATGAGCCTAAATAAGAATATCAAACTCTTGTGATTGGATCCATATCAATACAATACAAGGTAACATGATTGATTTGAGGTTTATTTCTTCTTATGCTATGTAAAATTTATTTGGTGGCAAGACTTGATCAACCTTGTTAACAAATTCATTTTATATTCATAGAGGAACTAAACAACATTTCTTTCTCCCTCCACTTGTTCTATTTGCTGTAGCACTTTTGTTTTGCAAAGGTCTTTAGTTAATTAGAGATTTCAAAATCTTTTTCTGCCCAGTAATAATAAATTTAACACCCAGAAATGCGCATTTTTCAAAGTTTTCAAAAATTCACAAAAATTCACAAAAATTATACCATTGGTCCTATTTTTCGACGAGGCACCTGGGAACACCTGGGGATGACCAGTGGGGCACCCCAGGGTGGCACCCCATAGGCCGGCGCGGCCTGGAAGGGGGGGGAGCCACCTTGGTGTGTGGGCCCCTCCTTGCCCCACCACATCATCTCTTCCTCCCACTCTTTTCTCTCTCTCGAAAAAACTCGCACCAGGTTCCTCTCACTCGCGTTTTTGCTCAAGAGCTCCAGATTTCTCGATCTCTTTGCTCAGCCCAGATTTCTGTCTGAAATTTGGCACATTTGCTCTCCGGTATGTGACTCCTCCGATTATCCAAGTAGAATTTTGTTTGGTGGAGTATATCTTGAATATTTTGCTACTGTAGGTAACATGTTTAGTGAGCTTGCATGCTTGTTCTAAGTGGTAGAAACTAGTTTTGATGCATGATTAGTACTCTAGCAAGTTCCTATGGTAGTTTCCCTCAATTATATGTCACCAAATCAAATTTTATATTGTTTGTTGAAAAATTTCAGAAAATGGAAGGGAGTAGGCACCAACTCAACCAACAAGAATTGGAGGTGCAACAGGTCATGAGAGTTCACCGCGAAGAAGGAGTATACCCCGCTTACTACCCGTGCGTGGATTTCATGAGAAGTGCAGGAATCTTGCAAGATGTTCAAAGTCTAATCTCTCGTGCAGGGTTGGATAATTTTGTTGTTGGTGAACCATGCCAATATGCAAAATTGACTATGTCTGTAGTGCAGGATTTTGAATTCAATTGGTCGCAATCTAATCCCATGGTTCGGTACAAAATTTATAATAAAACTGTCAACCTGCCATTTAATGATTTTTGTGCAGCAATTAGAGTGCCGCAATGGGGATCATGCGAGAAGATAAGGGGATCACCGCAAGAGTTCTTGGACCTCTTCAAGATGATTTGTCACGGAAGAAGCTTCTCAGAGGATGGTGGTAAAATCAGTAGCATTCAACTCCCAGCTATTCGTTACTTTGCTTATTTCATCACCAAGTGCGTTCTTGCTAGAAAGAATGGAAGTAAGTTATCTATCCAGGATCTAGCCTTTCTAGCTGCTGCATTACAAGGTGATAGGACTTGGTGCTTTGATAGCCAATAGACTTGCTACTAACCGTGAGAAGGGAGGAATTTGTGGAGGTCTCATCGCCTCTCGTTTATTAGCTATGCATGGTGTAGAACCTCACCATCTTGATATTCAACTTCCCATAGAGAAACTTGACATAGTATCCATGATTAAACATGAATTTGTTTCTGATTCGTCTAATTTGAGCAACCTGTCTTACAGAATAACATTTTACAAGAAAGCTTGGAGAATAACTAAGAAAACTGAAAAATTAGTAGGATTGCTTGCACCTGCTCTGTTTAACCTTGATTCCAGGGAGGATTGGTCAGTCACGGAAGGTGCATTTAATGCATACATAGAGGGAGAAGGCCATCGTGCAAGAGACAACACGGAGGAGGCCGAGGAACACCTCGATTCGTCATCCGATGCAGCAAGTTCTTCGCATCAACAAGTTGGGCATGAGGAGCCTCCACGCTTTTCTTCTGCGTCGGGACCTTATTATGACTACGCCATGTATGATCCACCGGCGTGGAACCCAGACCCTCGCTGGGGTTGATCTCCACTTAGGCCAAAAGCCTAAGCTTGGGGGGAGGTATACCAGCATCACTCATTCTTTGCATATTATGGTTGCTGGATACTTGTATATACTTGTTTAGTTTCTTTGAGTGGTTTTCTAATAAGAGGGAGATGATATTTGGGGAAGTGCTGCCTGAAAACAGATTCTGGACTGTTACTAAAAAAAATTGTGTGCACAGCCAGAACGTTATTTTGAGCTGACAATTTTTGTGCATGTTCCCCAGGTTGTTATCTAACTTTAATTAGTTGAACACTTTTCGAACTGAGCAACGAAAGATTTTTGTAAAAATCGATTTCTGTACTGCTGTCAGGTTTTGGCAGATTTCTGCCATCCTGCTTTTCTGTGTTTCTTCTAGTTTTCATTCTCTTGTTTTTGCTTTGTTTCTTTCCTAAAACACAAAAAGACCAAAAATATTTCTGTTGTTTCTCTTTACCATTTGTTTATTTTGGTTTCTTGCTTTCATTTTGCTCTATTTTCTATCGTTGGTTTGCTATAAGAAAATCCAAAAAGATTTTGCTTTGTTTGTTTGTTTCCTTTTGTTCTTATGTCCAAATTCGAAAACACCAAAAATATTTGCTGTTCTTCTTTGGTTTTGTAAAGTTCATTATGAGTTCAATGGTCTTCGGTGGCTGGAGCGTGGTTTTCATTCCATATTATTCAAGCTACACAAGTAAAAAAGCAATAATGACGATCTACGACAATCTGATTGTGGTGAGAGGCTGGTATGAACTCTATTTGTTTTTATTTTTGTACATATACTCATCCATGTGAGCATGCTTAGTTGGTTCATGTGAGGTATATGTCATTTAAGAAAGTCTAGTAGTTCATGTTCTCTCATGATTAGCTCCAATTTATTAATATGAGTAGCATGTTATAAATATTTGCTTGCATTGTTTTATTCATAGATAGGTATGACATTGTGTTATCCTCCTCTGAATAATTCTCTTGAATCAACTTGGCACATGCTCACGCATGCATATGACTGAACAAATGTCAATTAAGCCTCGATGATTTACTTTACCTCAGAGTTCTTGTATCACTTTTATGCCTCCGTTAATTTATTTTTGTCGCAAGCATGATTATGACAAGCATCGCTCTCTTGATTGTCGCTTCCCAGTCTATTGCTAGCCTTCACTTGTACTGAGCGGGAACGCTGCTCGTGCTTCCAAACACATGAAAACCAAGTTATTCCAGAGTGTCCACCATAAATACCTATGCATGACATTTCAAACCATTCCAAGTAAATTCTCATGTGCTACCTTTAAACCTTCAAAATGCTTCTCAATTTGTGTCAATGTTTTATAGCTCATGAGGAAGTATGTGGTGTTTATCTTTCAATCTTGTCATTTACTCTTGACAGACTTTCACCAATGGACTAGTGGCACATCCGCTTATCCAATAATTTTGCAAATAGAGCTGGCAACGGGGTTCCCAGCCCCAATTAATTAACCTTCATAAATTTATAAATAGACACTCCTCCATGGTACGTGATTGTTGGTTGGCACCCGAGGATTCGGTTCGCCATGGCTTGAGAAAGCAAAGGTGGGGAGGAGTGTCATCTAAACTGAAATAAAAAAGGCACTCCTTCATGGTATGAGATTGTTGGCAGGCACCCGAGGTTTCGGTTAGCCATGGTTTGTGAAAGCAAGGTTGGAAGGAGTGCCACCCAAAAATAAATTTCATGGGAGCCGCTCTTGAAAGTCTGGTTGATGAGGTAGTTAGAGTACCCATTACCATTCGTTGACAACAACAAACACCTCTCAAAACCATTTTACTTCTGTCTTTAGAAAAATGAAAAGCTCTAGCACATGTTAATCCCTGCTTCCCTCTGCGAAGGGTCAATCTTTTACTTTTACATTGAGTCCCCATCCTTTCTTTGAGTACTTTCTTGAGAGCACAACTGTCATTCTTAGTATAATATGCTTGTCCCAAAATGTGATTAATTGTGGTATAACTTTGATGCTTTAATCTTTGATAATCTATATTGCCAGCCTTCTCATGAACCTCAAAGGTGCCCAAGCATTTATGTTTTGCTGTACAATTATGGGCAAGCGAGATACCACTTTATCATATCATTCTATGAACATTGCAATCCTGCTGATAGACATGATTCATGATGCTCATTATTAGTTTGTTGGTACCTTTTCCATGATTGACATAGCTATTAGATGATTTTATTTGCATGTATCTTATTATGAACTGCTTAAGTACTTGCCATATCATGAGAATATTTACATCATATGAACAAAGGTGTTCGTGAAAGTTCTTTTATCATACTCAGTTGTCAACTGAATTGCTTGAGGACAAGCAATAAGCTAAGCTTGAGGGGAGTTGATACGTCCAAAACGTATCTACTTTCCCGAACACTTTTGCTATTGTTTTGCCTCTAATTTGTGTATTTTGGATACAACTAACACGGACTAACGTTGTTTTCAGCAGAATTGCTCTGGTGTCTCGTTTTTGTGCAGAAATCCAACTTTCAGGAAAATCCTAGGAATTTATGCGGAAGGTCCTATTTTCCCAGAATATTGGCGGAGCCAGAAGGGCAAGCCAGGTGGGGGCCCGAGGGCCCCACACGCTAGGCCGGCGCGGCCCAGGAGGGGGGCGCGCGGCCCTAGTGTGTGGCGGCCTCGGCTGGCCCCCGACGCCCTCCTTCGGACTACTTATTGCCTTCGACCTAAAAACGCACGGGGGGTTAGTCGAAATCACCAGAAACCATCCAGTACGCCGCCACCGTCGCGAAACTCCGTCTCGGGACCAGAAACTCCGTTCTGGCACCTCGCCGGGACGGGGAATTGGAGGAGATCATCGCCATCATCACCACCGACGCCTCTCCATCGACCAACCATGTTTCCCCCATCCATGTGTGAGTAATTCCCCCGCTGTAGGCTGAAGGGGATGGTAGGGATTGGATGAGATTGGTCATGTAATAGCATAAGATTGTTAGGGCATAATGCCTAGTATCCGTTGTTAGTACTTTTATGATATTGTTGCAACTTGTTATGCTTAATGCTTGTCACTAGGGCCCGAGTGCCATGATCTCAGATCTGAACATGTTATTGATTCATGAAGATATTCGTTGTTTATGATCTTACCTGCAAGTTGTATACACGTATTGTTGTCTGGAACCCGAGGCCCCAAAGTGACAGAAATTGGGACAACCGAAGGGGAAGGCGGTGATATGAGGATCACATGTGTTCACAGAGTGTTAATGCTTTGCTCCGGTGCTCTATTAAAAGGAGTACCTTAATTTCCAGTAGATTCCCTAGAGGCCCGGCTGCCACCGGCTGGTAGGACAAAAGATGTTGTGCAAGTTTCTCATTGCGAGCACGTACGACTATATATGGAACACATGCCTATTGATTGATTAGTACTTGGATACCGTTTTATTATTATCTGCAAATGCCCTGCTTTGATTGTTACATGAGTTTCTCTCATCCATGCAACGCCCATTCATCCATCCCTGTGCCTACAGTATTTTAATCCTGCTGTTTACTATAATCACTACTGCTGTCTTTGTTACTCTGCTGCTGTTATTTCAATACTGTTACTGCTATAAAACTGTTACTACTGATAAACTCTTGCGAGCAAGTCTGTTTCCAGGTGCAGCTGAATTGACAACTCCGCTGTTAAGGCTTTCAAGTATTCTTTGTCTCCCCTTGTGTCGAATCAATAAATTGGGTTTTACTTCCCTCGAAGACTGCTGCGATCCCCTATACTTGTGGGTCATCAGCGCCCCACGGCGATGGTGTCGCTGATGCCTCCGAAGGTAGAACCGTCCCGGTTCCGGCCTCCAGACGCCGCAGGCCCCACGGTGGGCGCCAACTGTCGTTGCCTATTCGACGGTACTCCAGAGGAGGGATCCTCATGGAGGGAAGAAGAAGTAGGGGCCATAGGGCGGAGAGTCCTCGGGACGGTGGTACGCGATTTACCCAGCTTTGGACCACCTGCACGATGGCAAGGCCTACTGCTGCTTGTCTGGAATTATCTGGGCGCTTCCATGTTGTTACAATGAGTTGTGGTTGTGCCTCTAGGGCTCCCGGGATCCGGCTTATATAGGTGCACGGATCTTGGGTTTACATGGAGAGTCCTAGCCGGATTACAGGTTGCCTAACTACGGTACAATGTCTTGCCGTGTACGTCAAGGATCCGCCTTCCATCTACGTCGTACTGGATCCGGGTTCCTTATGGGCCTCCACGAATCCAGCTTCCTCCGAAGGTCGGTTAGGATCCGTCTTCCCGATCCTGGGCTGGACTTCATCCTTCATGATCAACAGCAACTGGGCCGCCCGATGGGCCACATGCCACATCACCGTCTGTGGGCCACCCGGGCTTGCCGGATCGAGGCACTGTCGATGGTACACCCATGAAGTATACCCACAACACGCGGCGCTGATGATATACACCGCAACGGGCGGTGTATAGGATTTTCCGTTCCAAGGCCCTAAGAAAAAGATGTGGCCAAAATTCCAAATTTCAACTTTCAACACCGAAGGTTCATGAGCGGACGAACGGAAACCGACTCTATCCAAATCAGACTCGACGAACCGACTTCATCTTCGAGCCATATTGATGAAGCGATGCGGCCCCTAATCTGTCCAACAACAAATGCATCGACGCAATTTTTACGATTCTTTCTCCCTTCGCCGCAACGCCAACAACCAAACCGACCGCCGCCGCCCGTGCGCCCATGGCGGGGGCGGGCTCGTCCAGCGGGGCGAGCGAAGCGATGCGGCGGCTCACCTACCTATCCCTCGTCTCCAAGGTCTACTCGGAGCTGGAGGCCCACGGCGGCGTCGGCGACCGCGACCTCTCTGAGTTCATCGTCCACCTCGCCCGCCGCTCCCCCTCCGTCGCCGAGTTCCACGCCAGGATCAGGGAGCACGACTTCGAGGCGCCGGACTACCTCGCCCGCACCCTCCACACAGTCATCCATGCCATCCCCGCCGCCCGCTGATGTCTACGCACGCTTCTATTCCTGTAGACAGTGTTGGGCCTCCAAGAGCAGATGTTTGTAGAACAGCAGCAAGTTTCCCTTAAGTGAATCACCCAAGGTTTATCGAACTCAGGGAGGTAGAGGTCAAAGATATTCCTCTCAAGCAACCCTGCAATTAAGATACAAGAAGTCTCTTGTGTCCCCAACACACCTAATACACTTGTCAGATGTATAGGTGCACTAGTTCGGCGAAGAGATAGTAAAACACAGGTGGTATAGATGGTGGTAATATTGCAGGAAGTAAAGATGCAGTAAAACAGTAAACAAGCGATGTTTGCAGTATTTGTAAACAAGGCCTAGGGATCATACTTTCACTAATGGACACTCTCAACATTGATCACATAACAAATAAATAACTTCTCCTCACTTGTGCTACATACACTCTCTTGTTGAATAACAAACACCATTCATTGTGTAGGGCTAAAAGAGCTCCCTCAAGCCGGAGTTAACAAGCTCCACAACATTCGGTGTTCATATTTAAGTAACCTCTAGAGCATAATAGACCGCTGCAATTTAGACCGAGTACTAACATAGCATACACACCGTCACCAATAAGCTATGAAAGGGGGAATAGATCACATCAATACTATCATAGTAATAGTTAACTCCATAATCTACAAGAGATTACAATCATAACCTACGCCAAGTACTACATGATGCACACACCGTCACCTTTACATCATGAAGGAGGAATAGACTACTTTAATAACATCACTAGAGTAGCACATAGATTAATAGTGATACAAAGCTCATCATATGGATCTCAATCATGTAAGGCAGCTCATGAGATCATTGTATTGAGGTACATGAGAGAGAGATTAACCACATAGCTACCGGTAGAGCCCTCAGCCTCGAGGGAGAACTACTCCCTCCTCATCATGGGAGACAGCAGCGGCGATGAAGATGGCGGTGGTGTCGATGGAGATGGCTTCCGGGGGCAATTCCCCGTCCCGGCAGCGTGCCGGAACAGAGACTTCTGTCCCCCGAACTTGGCTTCGCGATGGCGGTGGCTGCGTAACTTTTCTCGTCCCGTGGCTTATTCCTTTAGGGTTTTCGCGACGGAGGCTTTATATAGGCGGAAGGGCAGCCTCGGAGGAGTCCTGGTGGAGCTGCACCATAGGGGGCGCCCCTGGCCGCGCCGCCTTGTGGGGTGGGCCCCTGGCTCCCTCTCGGCCCCTCTTCGGTGCTCTGGAAGCTTCCGGGAAAAATAAGATACTGGGCGTTGATTTCGTCCAATTCCGAGAATATTTCCTTTGTAGGATTTCTGAAACCAAAAACAGCAGAAAACAGGAACTGGCACTTCGGCATCTCGTTAATAGGTTAGTTCCGGAAAATGCATCAAAACGATATAAAGTATGAATAAAACATGTAGGTATTGTCATAAAACTAGCATGGAACATAAGAAATTATAGATACGTTGGAGACGTATCAAGCATCCCCAAGCTTAGTTCCTACTCGCCCTCGAGTAGGTAAACGATAACAAAGATAATTTCTTAAGTGACATGCTACCAACATGATCTTGATCAATACTATTGTAAAGCATATGAGATGAATGAAGTGATTCAAAGCAATGGTAAAGATGATGATTAAACAACTGAATCATATAGCAAAGACTTTTCATGAATAGTACTTTCAAGACAAGCATCAATAAGTCTTGCATAAGAGTTAACTCATAAAGCAATAGATTCAAAGTAAAAGGCATTGAAGCAACACAAAGGATGATTAAGTTTCAGCAATTGCTTTCAACTTGTAACATGTATATCTCATGGATAGTTGTCAACATAAAGCAATATAACAAGTGCAATAGGTAAACATGTAAGAATCAATGCACACAGTTGACACAAGTGTTTGCTTCTAAGATAGAAAGAAGTAGGTAAACTGACTCAACATAAAGTAAAAGAACGGCCCTTCGCAGAGGGAAGCATGGATTACTATTTTTGCGCTAGAGCTTTTCATTTTGAAAACATAGAAACAATTTTGTCAACGGTAGTAATAAATCATATGTGTTATGTATAAGACATCCTATAAGTTGCAAGCCTCATGCATAGAATACCAATAGTGCTCGCACCTTGTCCTAATTAGTTTGGATTAATACGGATTATCATTGCATAACATATGTTTCAACCAAGCGTCACAAAGGGGTACCTCTATGCCGCCTGTACAAAGGTCTAAGGAGAAAAATCGCATTTGATTTCTCGTTTTTGATAGATCTCAACTTAGACATCCATACCGGGACAACATGGAAAACAGATAATGGACTCCTCTTTTAATGCTTAAGCATTTCAACAACAGATAATATTCTCATAAGAGATTGAGGATTAGTGTAAAAACTGAAACTTCCACCATGATTCATGGCTTTAGTTAGCGGCCCAATGTTCTTCTCTAACAATATGCATACTCAAACCATTTGATCATGAAAATCGCCCTTACTTCAGACAAGACGAACATGCATAGCAACTCACATGATATTCAACAAAGGTGTAATAGTTGATGGCGTCCCCAGAAACATGGTTATCGCTCAACAAGCAACTTATAAGAAATAAGATACATAAGCTACATATTCTTTACCACAATAGTTTTTAAGGCTATTTTCCCATGAGCAATATATTGCAAAGACAAGGAATGAAATTTTAAAGGTAGCACTCAAGTAATTTACTTTGGAATGGCAGAGAAATACCATGTAGTAGGTAGGTATGATGGACACAAATGGCATAGTTTTTGGCTCAAGGATTTGGATGCACGAGAAGTAATCCCTCTCAATACAAGGCTTAGGCTAGCAAGGTTGTTTGAATCAAACTCAAGTATAATCCGGTATAACAAAACTTACATAAGAACATATTGCAAGCATTATAAGACTCTACACTGTCTTCCTTGTTGTTCAAACACCTTAACCAGAAAATATCTAGACTCGGAGAGACCAATCATGCAAACCAAATTTTAACAAGCTCTATGTAGTTCTTCATTAATAGGTGCAAAGTACATGATGCAAGAGCTTAAACATGATCTATATGAGCACAACAATTGTCAAGTATCAAATTATTCAAGACATTATACCAATTACCACGTGAAGCATTTTCTGTTTCCAACCAAATAGCAATTAACGAAGCGGTTTTCAACTCCGCCATGAACATTAAAAGTAAAAGCGAAGAACACTAGTGTTCATATGAAAAAGCGAAGCGTGTCTCTCTCCCACACAAGCATGAATTTATTCAGAGAATGAAAATAACAAAACGAAAATAAAAGCACACAGACGCTCCAAGTAAAGTACATAAGATGTGACGGAATAAAAATATAGTTTCACTAGAGGTGACCTGATAAGTTGTTGATGAAGAAGGGGATGCCTTGGGCATCCCCAAGCTTAGATGCTTGGGTCTTCTTGAAATATGCAGGGATGAACCACGGGGGCATCCCCAAGCTTAGACTTTTCACTCTTCTTGATCATAGTATATCATCCTCCTCTCTTGACCCTTGAAAACTTCCTCCACACCAAACTCGAAACAAACTCATTAGAGGGTTAGTGCATAATCAAAAATTCACATGTTCAGAGGTGACATAATCATTCTTAACACTTCTGGACATTTCCCAAAGCTACTGAAAGTTAATGGAACAAAGAAATCCATCAAACATAGCAAAAGAGGCAATGCGAAATAAAAGGCAGAATCTGTCAAAACAGAACAGTCCGTAAAGACGAATTTTTCTGGGGCACTTAACTTGCTCAGATGAAAAAGCTCAAATTGAATGAAAGTTGCGTACATATCTGAGGATCACGCACGTAAATTGGCAGATTTTTCTGAGTTACCTACAGACGGGGCTGCTCAATTTCGTGACAGTAAGAAATCTGTTTCTGTGCAGTAATCCAAATCTAGTATCAACATTACTATCAAAGACTTTACTTGGCACAACAATGCAATAAAATAAAGATAATAAAAGGTTGCTACAGTAGTAACAACTTCCAAGACGCAACAAAACAGTAATAAAAACATACATGGGTGACATAGGCATCCCCAGTGGGCCTGCCAAAGATAGTACCCGGGGTTTACTGAAGGCCCGTTACCCGAAGAATAAGAAGACTCGGAAGCCCAAAGATATTATTAAGGAAAGTTAGAGTTGTAATAGGAAGTGTTGTTTGTAATATTACGGGGTGAGTTAGAAATCTTCCCGGACTCTGTAACGTGTACAATATGAATCCCTTGGCTCCGCCTCATATATAAGGGGGAGTCGAGGGACGAGGAGATCATCGAATCATTGTTGAGTAAACCCTAGTTTGTATTTCGTCGAGTACTTTTCGGCTGAAAACCTTCGAGATCTACTTGCCCTCTACATCCAACGAAACCCTAGTCTACTACTTGTAGGCATTGACAAGTTTATACCTTGTCAATGGGTTATCTCCCAAGAAGTGCTTTCTTTATAGCCATTAAGATGGGCTCAGTGATTTTAATGATGCTCGCGCAAGAAATAAGAGTTGAAGTAAAAGAGAGCATCAAGAAGCAAATTCAAAACATATTTAAGCCTAACCCACTTCCTATAAAAAGGAATCTTGTAAATAAACAAGTCATGTAAGCATAATGCAATAAGCGTAGGAAGGCAACACAAGCGCAACTTCAAGATTGTCAACATAAAGAGGGGAAACTTAATATTATTAAGATGCATGTAACCATGTTTCCCTCTCTCATAATAACTTTCATTAGCATCATGAACAAATTCAACAATATAACTATCACATGAAACATTCTTATCATGAGCTACATGCATAAAATTATTACTCTCCACATAAGCATAATCAATTTTATTAGTAATAGTGGGAGTAAAACTACCATAACCATCATTGTAATCATCATAAATTGTAGGCATGGTATAATCATAATAAACTTTATCCTCCATAGTAGGTGGCACCAAAATACCACTATCATTATAATCATCATAAATAGGAGGTAAAGTATCATCAAAGAAAATTTCTCCTCAAAACTTGGGGGACTAAAAATATCATGCTCATCAAAACCAGCTTCCCCAAGCTTAGAATTTTCCATAGCATTAGCAACAATGGTGTTCAAAGCATTCATACTAATAACATTCCCATTAGCATGCATATAAAGTTCCATGGGTTTTTTAATTCTCTCTTCAAACACATCATGTCCTAATTCCAGATAAATTTCATAAAGATCTCTCATTTTCTTGTTGTTTTCCATTAAGCCTAACTAGTGAAAACAAGAAACAAAAAGATATAATTGCAGGATCTAAAGGAAATATCTTCGAGCACTGATGTCTACGGGTGCTTCTATTCTTGTAGACAGTGTTGGGCCTCCAAGAGCAGAGGTTTGTAGAATAGCAGCAAGTTTCCCTTAAGTGGATCACCCAAGGTTTATCGAACTCAGGGAGGAAAAGGTCAAAGATATCCCTCTCAAGCAACCCTACAATCATGATACAAGAAGTCTCTTGTGTCCCCAACACACCTAATACACTTGTCAGATGTATAGGTGCACTAGTTCGGCGAAGAGATAGTGAAATACAAGTGGTATGAATGAATATGAGCAGTAGTAACGGTGCCAGAAAAGTGCTTGCTGGCGTGCAGTTGATGGTAATAATATTGCAGGAAGTAAAGATGCAGTAAAATAGTAAACAAGCGATGATTGCAGTATTTGGAAACAAGGCCTAGGGATCATACTTTCACTAGTGGACACTCTCAACATTGATCACATAAATAAATAAGTTCTCTTCCTTTGTGCTACATATACTCTTGTTTGATAATGAACACCATTCGTTGTGTAGGGATACAAGAGCTCCCTCAAGCCGGAGTTAACAAGCGCCACAACATTCGGCATTCATATTTAAGTAACCTTTAGAGCATAATAGATCTTTGCAAATTAAACCGAGTACTAACATAGCATGCACACTGTCACCATCACACTATGAAGGGGGAATAAATCACATCAATACTATCATAGTAATAATTAACTCCATAACCTACAAGAGATTATGATCATAACCTACGCCAAGTACTACACGATGCACACACTGTCACCATTACACCGTGAAGGAGGAATAGAATACTTTAATAACATCACAAGAGTAGCACATAGACTAATAGTGATACAATGCTCATCATATGGATCTCAATTATGCAAGGCAATTCATGAGATCATTGTATTGGGGTACATGAGAGAGAGATTAACCATATAGCTACCGGTACAGCCCTTAGCCTCGATGGAGAACTACTCCCTCCTCATGGGAGACAGCAGCGGTGATGAAGATGGCGGTGGTGTCGATGGAGATGCCTTCCGGGGGCACTTCCCCGTCCTGGCGGCGTGCCGGAACAGAGACTTCTGTCCCCCGAATCTTGGCTTCGCGATGGCGGCGGCTGCGTAACTTTTCTCGTCCCGTCGCTTTTCCGTATCAAAGATTTAGATCAGGGAGCTTTAAATAGGCGAAGAGGTGGAGTCGGAGGGCTGACGAGGCGGTGACACAATAGGGGGGCGCGGCCCAGGCCCTGGCCGCGCCACCCTGTCATCTGGTGGCCCTGTGGCCCCCTCTGCTGGCTCTCGGGTGTTCTGGAAGCTTCGTGGAAAAATAGGATGCTGGGCATTGATTTCGTCCGATTCCGAGAATATTTCCTTACTAGGATTTCTGAAACCAAAAACAGCAGAAAACAGGAACTGGCACTTCGGCATCTTGTCAATAGGTTAGTTCCGGAAAATGCATAATAATGACATAAAGTGTGTATAAAACATGTGTGTATCATCATAAAAGTAGCATGGAACATAAGAAATTATAGATACGTTTGGGACGTATCAAGCATCCCCAAGCTTAGTTCCAACTCGCCCTCGAGTAGGTAAACGATAACAATGATAATTTCTTAAGTGACTTGCTACCAACATAATCTTGATCAACATTATTGTAAAGCATATGAAGTGAATGCAGCGATTCAAAGCAATGGTGAAGACAATGAGTAAACAAATGAATCATATAGCAAAGACTTTTCATGAATAGTACTTTCAAGACAAGCATCAATAAGTCTTGCATAAGAGTTACTCATAAAGCAATAGATTCTTAGTAAAAGACATTGAAGCAACACAAAGGAAGATATAAGTTTCAGCAATTGCTTTCAACTTCAACATATTTATCTCATGGATAATTGTCAACATAAAGCAATATAACAAGTGCAATAGGTAAACATGTAAGAATCAATGCACACAGTTGACACAAGTGTTTGCTTCTAAGATAGAAAGAAGTGGGTGAACTGACTCAACAATAAAGTAAAAGAAAGGCCATTCGCGGAGGGAAGCATGGATTACTATTTTTGTGCTAGAGCTTTTCATTTTGAAAACATAGAAACAATTTTGTCAACGGTAGTAATAAATCATATGTGTTATGTATAAGATATCTTATAAGTTGCAAGCCTCATGCATAGAATACTAATAGTGCTCGCACCTTGTCCTAATTAGCTTGGATTAACACGGATTATCATTGCATAACATATGTTTCAACCAAGTGTCACAAAGGGGTACCTCTATGCCGCCTGTACAAGGGTCTAAGGAGAAGGTTCGCATTGGATTTCTCGCTTTTGATCATTCTCAACTTAGACACCCATACCGGGACAACATAGACAACAGATAATGGACTCCTCTTTTAATGCTTAAGCATTCAACAACAGATAATTTTCTCATAAGAGATTGAGGTTTTGTGTCCAAACTGAAACTTCCACCATGATTCATGGCTTTAGTTAGCGGCCCAATGTTCTTCTCTAACAATATGCATACTCAAACCATTTGATCATGAAAATCGCCCATACTTCAGACAAGACGAACATGCATAGCAACTCACATGATATTCAACAAAGGTAAAAGTTGATGGCGTCCCCAGAAACATGGTTACCGCTCAACAAGCAACTTATTAAGAAATAAGATACATAAGTACATATTCTTCACCACAATAGTTTTTAAGGCTATTTTCCCATGAGCTATGTATTGTAAAGGCAAAGAATAGAAGTTTAAAGGTAGCACTCAAGTAATGTACTTTGGAATGGCAGAGAAATACCATGTGGTAGGTAGGTATGGTGGACACAAATGGCATAGTTTTTGGCTCAAGGATTTGGATGCACGAGAAGAATTCCTCTCAATACAAGGCTAGGCTAGCAAGGTTGTTTGAAGCAAACTCAAGTATAAAATGGTGCAGCAAGACTCACATATGAACATATTGTAAGCATTATAAGACTTTACATCGTCTCCTTGTTGTTCGAACACCTTAACCAGAAAATATCTAGACTCTAGAGACCAATCATGCAAACCAAATTTTAACAAGCTCTATGTAGTTCTTCATTAATGGGTACAAAGTACATGATGCAAGAGCTTAAACATGATCCATATGAGCACAACAATTGCCAAGTATCAAATTATTCAAGACATTATACCAATTACCACATGCAGCATTTTCTGTTTCCAACCATATAACAATGAACGAAGCAGTTTCAACCTTCGCCATGAACATTGAGAGTAAAGCTAAGAACACATGTGTTCATATGCAACAACGGAGCGTGTCTCTCTCCCACACAAGCATGAATTTATTCAAACAAAACAAAAACAAACAGACGCTCCAAGTAAAGTACATAAGATGTGACCGAATAAAAATATAGTTTCAAGAGAAGAAACCTGATAAGTTGTCGATGAAGAAGGGGATGCCTTGGGCATCCCCAAGCTTATATGCTTGAGTCTTCTTGAAATATGCAGGGATGAACCACGGGGGCATCCCCAAGCTTAGACTTTTCACTCTTCTTGATCATAGTATATCATCCTCCTCTCCTGACCCTTGAAAACTTCCTCCACACCAAACTCAAAACAACTCATTAGAGGGTTAGTGCATAATCAAAATTTCACATGTTCAGAGGTGACACAATCATTCTTAACACTTCTGGACATTGCCCAAAGCTACTGGAAGTTAATGGAACAAAGAAATCCATCCAACACAGCAAAAGAGGCAATGCGAAATAAAAGGCAGAATCTGTCAAAACAGAACAGTCCGTAAAGACGAATTTTTTAGAGGCACTGGACTTGCTCAGATGAAAATGCTCAAATTGAATGAAAGTTGCGTACATATCTGAGGATCACGCACGTAAATTGGCATATTTTCTGAGTTACCTACAGAGAACCCTGCCCAAATTCGTGACAGACAGAAATCTGTTTCTGCGCAGTAATCCAAATCTAGTATGAACCTTGCTATCAAAGACTTTACTTGGCACAACAATGCAATAAAATAAAGATAAGGAGAGGTTGCTACAGTAGTAACAACTTCCAAGACTCAAATATAAAACAAAAGTGCTGTAGTAAAATAAACACATGGGTTATCTCCCAAGAAGTGCTTTCTTTATAGCCATTAAGATGGGCTCAGCAGTTTTAATGATGCACTCCCAAGAAATAAGAGTTGAAGCAAAAAAGAGCATCAAGAAGCAAATTCAAAACAAATTTAAGCCTAACCCACTTCCTATGAAAAGGAATCTTGTACACAAATAAATTCATGAGCAGCAAAGTGACAAGCATAGGAAGATAAAACACGAGTAGCTTCAAGATTCTCAACACAAAGAGGGGAAACTTAATAGTATTAAGATGCATATAACCATGTTTCCCTATCTCATAATAACTTTCAGTGGCATCATGAACAAACTCAACAATATAAGTATCACATAAAGCATTCTTATTCACATGCATAAAATTATTACTCTCCACATAAGCATAATCAATTTTATTAGTTGTAGTGGGAGCAAATTCAACAAAGTAGCTATCATTATTATTCTCATCATCAAATATAGGAGGTATAATATCATCATAATAAACTTTACTCTCCATAGTAGGCGGCACCAAAAGACCACTATCATTATAATCATCATAAATAGGAGGCAAAGTATCATCAAAGAAAATTTTCTCCTCAATGCTTGGGGGACTAAAAATGTCACGCTCATCAAAACCAGCTTCCCCAAGCTTAGAATTTTCCGTATCATTATCAACAATGGTGTTCAAAGCGTTCATACTAATATTACTACTAGCATGCAAATAAGGTTCCATAGGTTTTTTAATTTTCGCATTAAACCATTCATGTCTTGACTCAGGAAATAGTTTAAAAAGCTCACAGATGTTTTCCATTATGCCTTACTAGTGTTTAACAAGAAACAAAAAGATGCAATTGCAGGATCTAAAGGAAATAGCTTCGAGCACACACACAACGGCAACAGAAAAGTACTTAGTTACCTGGGACCGGAGTATGAGTGCCTTTTAACTTTCTTCCCTAAGCAACGACGCCTTTAAAAGTGCTTGATGTCTACGGGTGCTTCTATTCTTGTAGACAGTGTTGGGCCTCCAAGAGCAGAGGTTTGTAGAACAGCAGCAAGTTTCCCTTAAGTGGATCACCCAAGGTTTATCGAACTCAGGGAGGAAGAGGTCAAAGATATCCCTCTCAAGCAACCCTGCAATCACGATACAAGAAGTCTCTTGTGTCCCCAACACACCTAATACACTTGTCAGATGTATAGGTGCACTAGTTCGGCGAAGAGATAGTGAAATACAAGTGGTATGAATGAATATGAGCAGTAGTAACGGCGCCAGAAAAGTGCTTGCTGGCGTGCAGTTGATGGTAGTAATATTGCAGGAAGTAAAGATGCAGTAAAATAGTAAACAAGCGATGATTGCAGTATTTGGAAACAAGGCCTAGGGATCATACTTTCACTAGTGGACACTCTCAACATTGATCACATAAATAAATAAGTTCTCTTCCTTTGTGCTACATATACTCTTGTTTGATAATGAACACCATTCGGTGTGTAGGGCTACAAGAGCTCCCTCAAGCCGGAGTTAACAAGCGCCACAACATTCGGCATTCATATTTAAGTAACCTTTAGAGCATAATAGATCTTTGCAAATTAAACCGAGTACTAACATAGCATGCACACTGTCACCATCACACTATGAAGGGGGAATAAATCACATCAATACTATCATAGTAATAATTAACTCCATAACCTACAAGAGATTATGATCATAACCTACGCCAAGTACTACACGATGCACACACTGTCACCATTACACCGTGAAGGAGGAATAGAATACTTTAATAACATCACAAGAGTAGCACATAGACTAATAGTGATACAATGCTCATCATATGGATCTCAATTATGCAAGGCAATTCATGAGATCATTGTATTGGGGTACATGAGAGAGAGATTAACCACATACCTACCGGTACAGCCCTTAGCCTCGATGGAGAACTACTCCCTCCTCATGGGAGACAGCAGCGGTGATGAAGATGGCGGTGGTGTCGATGGAGATGCCTTCCGGGGGCACTTCCCCGTCCCGGCGGCGTGCCGGAACAGAGACTTCTGTCCCCCGAATCTTGGCTTCGCGATGGCGGCGGCTGCGTAACTTTTCTCGTCCCGTCGCTTTTCCGTATCGAAGATTTAGGTCAGGGAGCTTTAAATAGGCGAAGAGGCGGAGTCGGAGGGCTGACGAGGCGGTGACACAATAGGGGGGCGCGGCCCAGGCCCTGGTCGCGCCACCCTGTCATCTGGTGGCCCTGTGGCCCCCCTCTGCTGGCTCTCGGGTGTTCTGGAAGCTTCGTGGAAAAATAGGATGCTGGGCATTGATTTCGTCCGATTCAGAGAATATTTCCTTACTAGGATTTCTGAAACCAAAAACAGCAGAAAACAGGAACTGGCAATTCGGCATCTTGTCAATAGGTTAGTTCCGGAAAATGCATAATAATGACATAAAGTGTGTATAAAACATGTGTGTATCATCATAAAAGTAGCATGGAACATAAGAAATTATAGATACGTTTGGGACGTATCGAGCACTCACACACCGGCAATAGTGCTAGGAAATAGCTTAGTAGTCGGAGGATGTGAATACCTTTTACCTTACCTCCCCGGCAACGGCGCCAGAAAATAGCTTGATGTCTACGCACGCTTCTATTCCTCAGAGATGTTGTTGGGCCTCCAAGAGCAGAGGTTTGTAGAACAGCAGCAAGTTTCCCTTAAGTGAATCACCCAAGGTTTATCGAACTCAGGGAGGTAGAGGTCAAAGATATTCCTCTCAAGCAACCCTGCAATTAAGATACAAGAAGTCTCTTGTGTCCCCAACACACCTAATACACTTGTCAGATGTATAGGTGCACTAGTTCGGCGAAGAGATAGTAAAACACAGGTGGTATAGATGGTGGTAATATTGCAGGAAGTAAAGATGCAAAGAAACAAGAAACAAGCGATGTTTGCAGTATTTGTAAACAAGGCCTAGGGATCATACTTTCACTAATGGACACTCTCAACATTGATCACATAACAAATAAATAACTTCTCCTCACTTGTGCTACATACACTCTCTTGTTGAATAACAAACACCATTCATTGTGTAGGGCTAAAAGAGCTCCCTCAAGCCGGAGTTAACAAGCTCCACAACATTCGGTGTTCATATTTAAGTAACCTCTAGAGCATAATAGACCGCTGCAATTTAGACCGAGTACTAACATAGCATACACACCGTCACCAATAAGCTATGAAAGGGGGAATAGATCACATCAATACTATCATAGTAATAGTTAACTCCATAATCTACAAGAGATTACAATCATAACCTACGCCAAGTACTACATGATGCACACACCGTCACCTTTACATCATGAAGGAGGAATAGACTACTTTAATAACATCACTAGAGTAGCACATAGATTAATAGTGATACAAAGCTCATCATATGGATCTCAATCATGTAAGGCAGCTCATGAGATCATTGTATTGAGGTACATGAGAGAGAGATTAACCACATAGCTACCGGTAGAGCCCTCAGCCTCGAGGGAGAACTACTCCCTCCTCATCATGGGAGACAGCAGCGGCGATGAAGATGGCGGTGGTGTCGATGGAGATGGCTTCCGGGGGCAATTCCCCGTCCCGGCAGCGTGCCGGAACAGAGACTTCTGTCCCCCGAACTTGGCTTCGCGATGGCGGTGGCTGCGTAACTTTTCTCGTCCCGTGGCTTATTCCTTTAGGGTTTTCGCGACGGAGGCTTTATATAGGCGGAAGGGCAGCCTCGGAGGAGTCCTGGTGGAGCCAGACCATAGGGGGGCGCCCCCCCTTGGCCGCGCCGCCTTGTGGGGTGGGCCCCCTGGCTCCCCTCTGGCCCCTCTTCGGTGCTCTGGAAGCTTCCGGGAAAAATAAGATACTGGGCGTTGATTTCGTCCAATTCCGAGAATATTTCCTTTGTAGGATTTCTGAAACCAAAAACAGCAGAAAACAGGAACTGGCACTTCGGCATCTCGTTAATAGGTTAGTTCCGGAAAATGCATCAAAACGATATAAAGTATGAATAAAACATGTAGGTATTGTCATAAAACTAGCATGGAACATAAGAAATTATAGATACGTTGGAGACGTATCACCCGCACCCTCCACGCAGTCATCCCACGCCATGTCGATAGCGTCCAGTATGGGCCCTTCCAAGAACACTTCCAGGAAGGGCCAGTTCTGCACAAGCACAAGCAAGCAATGTCATGGACAAGCACAAGCACAACCAAGCAATGCCATGGGCAAGCACAATCAAGCAATGCCATGGAAAAGCAGTGTCATGGACTTGACATTGTGTCAATGCCAAGCACTGTCAAGCCAATCATGGTGCTTGAGATTGGCATTGACAGGTGCTTGAGCTTGGCATTGCCAAGCACAAGCAATGTCATGGACAATGGCAATGCCAATCTCAAGCACTGTCATGTTGTCAAGTCCATGATGGTGCTTGAGCTTGACATGGCAAGCATAAGCAATGTCAAGAACATGCATGCACATTGCCATGAATCCTATCTACATTCCTATCTACATTGACATGTACAATGTCATCTAGTCGATGTAAACAAGCGAGAAGGAGTCGATTGAAGGTACTTACGATTGGGTGGAGCAACAACGGCCCAGTCTAAGGAGGAACAGGACGCGCGTAGGCGCCGGTTGGTCCTCGATGAGGTCGCACTCCAAATTCGGGTGGAGGAGGATGAAGGAGATGTGCCCTAGAGGCAATAATAAAGTGGTTATTATTAATATCTTTATGTTTATGATAAATGTTTATATATCATGCTATAATTGTATTAACCGAAACATTAGTACATGTGTGATATGTAGACAAACAAGAAGTCCCTAGTATGCCTCTTAAACTAGCTTGTTGATTAATGGATGATTAGTTTCATAATCATGAACATTGGATGTTATTAATAACAAGGTTATATCATTATATGAATGATGTAATGGACACACCCAATTAAGCGTAGCATAAGATCTCGTCATTAAGTTATTTGCTATAAGCTTTCGATACATAGTTACCTAGTCCTTATGACCATGAGATCATATAAATCACTTATACCGGAAAGGTACTTTGATTACACCAAACACCACTGCGTAAATGGGTGGCTATAAAGGTGGGATTAAGTATCTGGAAAGTATGAGTTGAAGCATATGGATCAACAGTGGGATTTGTCCATCCCGATGACGGATAGATATACTCTGGGCCCTCTCGGTGGAATGTCGTCTAATGTCTTGCAAGCATATGAATAAGTTCATAAGAGACCACATACCACGGTACGAGTAAAGAGTACTTGTCAGGAGACGAGGTTGAACAAGGTATAGAGTGATACCGAAGATCAAACCTCGGACAAGTAAAATATCGCGAGACAAAGGGAATTGGTAATATATGTGTATGGTTCATTCGATCACTAAAGTCATCGTTGAATATGTGGGAGCCATTATGGATCTCCAGATCCCGCTATTGGTTATTGGTCGGAGTGAGTACTCAACCATGTCCGCATAGTTCTCGAACCGTAGGGTGACACACTTAAAGTTGGATGTTGAAATGGTAGCACTTGAATTATGGAATGGAGTTCGAATATTTGTTCGGAGTCCCGGATGAGATCCCGGACATCACGAGGAGTTCCGGAATGGTCCGGAGAATAAGATTCATATATAGGATGTCATTTTATGTGAATTAAAATGTCGCGGAAGGTTCTATGGAAGGTTCTAGAAGGTTCTAGAAAAGTCCGGAAGAAACCACCAAGGAAGGTGGAGTCCACATGGGACTCCACCTCCATGGCCGGCCAACCCTAGTGGGGGAGGAGTCCCAAGTGGACTCCCCCTTAGGGGGCCGGCCACCCCCCCATATGGGAGGTGGAAATCCCACCTTTGGTGGGAGTCCTAGCTTGGCTAGGTTTCCCCCTCTTATGGGAAGTTTTTGGTTCGGGTCTTATTCGAAGACTTGGAGACCAACTCTTGGGAATCCACCTATATAATGAGGGGCCAAGGGAGGGGGCCGGCCACCCCAAGACCACAAGCTGGCCGCCCCCCTTGAAGTGGCCGGCCACCCCCTCCCAAACCCTAGCCGCCCCCCTCTCCTCCATATCTCCCGCGTAGCTTAGCGAAGCTCCGCCGGACTTCTCCACCGCCACCAACACCACGCCGTCGTGCTGTCGGATTCAAGAGGAGCTACTACTTCCACTGCCCGCTGGAACGGGGAGGTGGACGTCGTCTTCATCAACAACCGAACGTGTGACCGAGTACGGAGGTGCTGCCCGTTCGTGGCGCCGGAACCGATCGTGATCAAGATCTTCTACGCGCTTTTGCAAGCGGCAAGTGAACGTCTACCGCAGCAACAAGAGCCTCCTCTTGTAGGCTTTGGAATCTCTTCAAGGGTGAGACTCGATAATCCCCTCGTTGCTACCGTCTTCTAGATTGCATCTTGGCTTGGATTTCGTGTTCGCGGTAGGAAATTTTTTGTTTTCTATGCAACGTTATCCTACAAAGTGGTATCGCAGCCGTGTCTATGCATAGATGGTTGCACGAGTAGAACACAATGGTTTGTGGGCGTTGATGCTTTTGTTATCTTTAGTTGAGTACTTTGCATCTTTGTGGCATAGTGGGATGAAGCGGCTCGGGCTAACTTTACATGACCGCGTTCATGAGATTTGCTCCACGCTCGACATGCAACTTGTATTGCATAAGTGGCTTTGCGGGTGTCTGTCTCTCCTACTATAGTGAAGATTCAATTTATTCTTCTATTGACAACACTAGTATCACCGTTGTGGTTCATGTTCGTAGGTAGATTGGATCTTACTCGAAAACCCTAAACCACGTAAAATATGCAAACCAAATTAGAGAACGTCTAACTTGTTTTTGCGGGGTTTGGTGATGTGATATGGCCATAATGTGATGATGACTATGTATGAGATGATCATTATTGTATTGTGGCAACCGGCAGGAGCCTTATGGTTGTCTTTAAATTTCATGTTGAGTAGTTGTAATAGTTGCTACATGGAGGACAATCATGAAGACGGCGCCATTGACCTTGGTGCTTCGCCGACGATGATGGAGATCATGCCCGTTGATGATGGAGATCATGTCCGTGCTTTGGAGATGAAGATCAAAGGCGCAAAGACAAAAGGGCCATATCATATCACATATGAACTGCATGTGATGTTAATCCTTTTATGCATCTTATTTTGCTTAGATCGCGACGGTAGCATTATAAGATGATCCCTCTCACTAAAATCTCAAGATAATAAAGTGTTCATCCTTAGTAGCACCGTTGCCAAGACTTGTCGTTTCGAAGCATCTCGTGATGATCAGGTGTGATAGAATCAACAAGTGCATACAACGGGTGCAAGCCAGTTTTGCACATGCGGATACTAAGGTGGCCTTGACGAGCCTAGCATGTACAGACATGGTCTCGGAACACGTGATACCGAAAGGTAGAGCATGAATCATATGATTGATATGATGAACACTTTGAATGTTCGCCATTGAAATCACACCTTGTCTCGTGATGATCGGACTTAGGTGCGGTGGATTTGGTTCGTGTGATCACTAAGACAATGCGAGGGATATTGTTTTGAGTGGGAGTTCACCTAGTTTTTAATTAAGTTGAATTAAAATTTGAACTCAATTTGTCATAAACTTAGTCTAAACTATTGCAAATATATGTTGTAGATATGGCGTCCTCAATCAATTTTAACCAGTTCCTAGAGAAAGAAAAGCTTAAGAGCAACGGTAGCAACTTCACCGAATGGTTCCGTCATGTGAGGATTTTCCTCAATGGCGGAAATCTGCAATATGTGCTTGATGCACCGCTAGGTGACCCTCCCGCAGAAACTGAAACCGATGAAGTAAAAGCTGTTTACGCAACTCGGAAAACTCGGTACTCTCAAGTTCAGTGTGCCATCTTATGCACTGAAGCCGATCTTCAAAAACGTTTTGAGCACCACGATCCACATGAGTTGATCAATGAGTTGAAGACTATATTTGAGACTCATGCGGCCGTGGAATGCTATGAAGCATCGAAACACTTCTTCAGCTGCATGATGGAAGAAGGCAACTCCGTTAGTGAGCACATGCTCGCCATGACCGGGCATGCGAAGAAACTTCAAATGACTTGGGAATAGTGATTCCTAATAGATCGGGATTAATCGTGTCCTTCAATCATCGCCACCTAGTTACAAGAACTTTGTGATGAACTACAATATGCGTAACATGAACAAAGAATTACCTGAACTCTTCTCCATGCTAAAATCTGCTGAGATTGAGATCAAGAAAGAGCACCAAGTGTTGATGGTCAACAAGACCACCAAATTCAAGAAACAAGGCAAGTCTAAAGGCAAGAACAGGAAGAGTGGCAAGAAAGCTGCCACGCCTCCCGTGAAACCTAAGACCGGCCCTAAGCCCTGATGCTTGAGTGCTATTACTTTGCAAGGAGAAGGGACACCGGAAGCGTAATTGCTCCAAGTATTTGGCGGATCTCAAGAGCGGCCTTGTCAAGAAGAAGAAAGAAGGTATATCTGATATACATGTTATAGATGTTTATCTTATCGGTTCTCGTACTAGTACTGGGTATTTGATACCGGTTCGGTTGCTCATATTTGTAACTCGAAACAGAACTAAAGAATAAACGAAGACTACTAAAGGATGAAGTGACCATGCGCGTTGGAAATGGATCCAAAGTCGATGTGATCGCTGTCGGCACACTTCCTCTACATCTACCTTCGGGATTAGTTTTAAGCCTAAATAATTGTTATTTTGTACCCGCGTTGAGCATGAACATTATATCTGGATCTTTTTTAATGCAAGACGGTTATTCATTCAAGTCTGAGAATAATGGTTGTTCTATTTTTATGAATAATATCTTTTATGGTCGAGCACCGAAAAGAATGGCTTATTTCTTTTAGATCTCGATAGTAGTGATACACATATGCATAACATTGATGCTAAGCGAATTAAATTGAATGATAATTCTACTTATATGTGGCACTGTCGTCTTGGTCATATTGGAGTGAAACGCATGAAGAAACTCCATATCGATGGATTACTTGAATCACTTGACTTTGAGTCACTTGATAGATGCGAAGCATGTCTAATGGGAAAAATGACTAAGACTCCATTCTCTCGGTATTATGGAGCGAGCTACCGACTTATTGGAAATCATACATACCGATGTGTGCGGACCAATGAGTGTAGCATCGCGCGGTGGTTATCGTTATGTTCTAACCTTCACGAGATGATCTGAGTAGATATGGGTATATCTATTTCATGAAACATAAATCCGAGACTTTTGAGAAGTTTAAGGAATTCCAAAGTGAAGTAGAAAATCAACGTAACAAGAAGATTAAATTTCTACGATCCGATCGCGGAGGTGAATATCTCGAGTTATGAGTTTGGCATGCATTTAAAGAAATACGGAATACTTTCACAATTGACACCGCCGGAACACCACAACGTAACGGTGTGTCCGAACGTCGTAATCGAACTCTCTTAGATATGGTTCGTTCTATGATGTCTCTTACCGATTTGCCGTTATCATTTTGGAGTTATGTATTAGAGAAAGCAGCATTCACTTTAAAGAGAGCACCATAAAAATACGTATAAACGACACCGTATGAATTATGGTTTAATAAGAAACCTAAGTCAGTCGTTCCTGAAAGTTTGGGGTTGCGAAGCCTATGTAAAGAAGTTACAACCGGACAAGCTAGAACCCAAAGCGGAGAAATGCGTCTTCATAGGATACCCTAAGGAAACTATAGGGTACACTTTCTATCACAGATCCGAAGGCAAAATCTTTGTTGCTAAGAACGGAACCTTTCTTGAGAAAGAATTTCTCACTAAAGAAGTGACGGGACGAATTGTCGAACTCGATGAGATGGCTGACTCTATACTCGTTGATCGAGTAGCGCGACCGGAAGTTGTACCAGCATCGCCTACACCGACAACAGAGGAAGCTAATGATAATGATCATGAAACTTCGAACGAGGAAACTATCAACCTCGCAGATCGACAAGGGAACGTGCCACTCCCGATTGGTATGATCCTTGTCTAAATGTCATGATTGTGGATAACAATGATGAGGACACTGTGACGTATGAAGAATCGATGATGAGCCCAGATTCCAACAAATGGCAAGAAGCCATGAAATCCGAAATGGGATCCATGTATGATAACAAAGTATGGACTTTGGTAGACTTACCTGATAGCCGAAAGGCTGTTGAGAATAAATGGATCTTCAAGAGAAAAACAGATGCCGATGGTAATATTACTGTCTATAAAGCTCGACTTGTCGCAAAGGGTTTCCGACAAATTCAAGGAGTTGACTACGATGAGACTTTCTCACCTGTAGCGAAGCTAAAATCTGTGAGGATTTTGTTAGCAATAGCTGCATTTTTCGATTATGAGATTTGGCAGATGGATGTCAAAACGGCGTTCCTTAATGGAGACATTGAGGAAGAGTTGTATATGGTACAACCCAAAGGTTTTGTCGATCCTAAAAATGTCGACAAAGTATGCAAACTTCAGCGTTCAATTTATGGACTCGAAGCAAGCATCGAGAAGTTGGAACCGACGCTTTGATAAGGTGATCAAAGACTTCGGGTTTATACAAAGGTCATGGAGAGGCCCGTATTTACAAGAAAGTGAGTGGGAGCTCTGTAGCATTCCCGATATTATATGTAGATGACATATTATTGATTGGGAATGATATAGAACTATTAAGCAATGTAAAGGGTTATTTGAATAATAGTTTTTCAATGAAAGACCTTGGTGAAGCATCATATATATTAGGCATCAAGATTTATAGAGATAGATCAAGACGTCTAATAGGGCTATCACAGAATACATACTGACAAGATTCTAAAGAAGTTTAGAATGGACGAAAGTAAGAAAGGATTCTTACCTATGTTACTGTGCAAGGTCTTGAGTAAGACTCAAGGTCCGGCTACGAGAAGAAAGAGAAAGGATGAGTCGATCCCCTATGCCTCGGCAATAGGCTCTATCATGTATGCCATGCTATGTACAAGACCGGATATAGCACATGTTGTTAGTTTGACTAGCAGATATCAAAGTGATCCAGGAATGGAACACTGGACAGCGGTCAAGAATATCCTGAAGTACTTGAAAAGAACTAAGGATATGTTTCTTTGTTATGGAGGTGACCAAGAGCTCGTTGTAACAAGTTACACCGATGCAAGTTGGAACACTGATCCTGATGACTCTAAGTCACAATCTGGGTACGTGTTTATATTGAATGGTGCCGCAGCAAGTCGGGCAAGCTCGAAGCAAAGGCACGGTGGCGAAATCCTCAACAGAATCGGAGTACATAGCGGCTTCAGAGGCTTCATCAGAAGCGGTATAGATGAAGAGGTTCATTATAGAGCTCGGTGTGGTTCCTAGTGCATTGGACCCACTAGTCATATATTGTGACAACATGGGTGCCATCGCCAATGCACAAGAACCAAGGTCACACAAGAGGCTGAAGCATATCAAGCTGCGTTACCACTCGATTCGCGAGTACATCGAAGATGGAGAAGTAAAGATTTGCAAAGTACACACTGATCTGAATGTAGCAGATCCGTTGACTAAAGCTCTCCCTAGGGCAAAGCATGACCAACACCAGAATGCCATGGGTGTTAGGTATATTACAATGTAATCTAGATTATTGACTCTAGTGCAAGTGGGAGACTGAAGGAGATATGCCCTAGAGGCAATAATAAAGTGGTTATTATTAATATCTTTATGTTTATGATAAATGTTTATATATCATGCTATAATTGTATTAACCGAAACATTAGTACATGTGTGATATGTAGACAAACAAGAAGTCCCTAGTATGCCTCTTAAACTAGCTTGTTGATTAATGGATGATTAGTTTCATAATCATGAACATTGGATGTTATTAATAACAAGGTTATATCATTATATGAATGATGTAATGGACACACCCAATTAAGCGTAGCATAAGATCTCGTCATTAAGTTATTTGCTATAAGCTTTCGATACATAGTTACCTAGTCCTTATGACCATGAGATCATATAAATCACTTATACCGGAAAGGTACTTTGATTACACCAAACACCACTGCGTAAATGGGTGGCTATAAAGGTGGGATTAAGTATCTGGAAAGTATGAGTTGAAGCATATGGATCAACAGTGGGATTTGTGAAGGAGATATGCCCTAGAGGCAATAATAAAGTGGTTATTATTTATATCTTTATGTTTATGATAAATGTTTATATATCATGCTAGAATTGTATTAACCGAAACATTAGTACATGTGTGATATGTAGACAAACAAGAAGTCCCTAGTATGCCTCTTAAACTAGCTTGTTGATTAATGGATGATTAGTTTCATAATCATGAACATTGGATGTTATTAATAACAAGGTTATGTCATTGTGTGAATGATATAATGGACACACCCAATTAAGCGTAGCATAAGATCTCGTCATTAAGTTATTTGCTATAAGCTTTCGATACATAGTTACCTAGTCCTTATGACCATGAGATCATGTAAATCACTTATACCGGAAAGGTACTTTGATTACACCAAACACCACTGCGTAAATGGGTGGCTATAAAGGTGGGATTAAGTATCCTAAAGTATGAGTTGAGGCATATGGATCAACAAAGTGGGATTTGTCCATCCCGATGACGGATAGATATACTGGGCCCTCTCGGTGGAATGTCGTCTAATGTCTTGCAAGCATATGAATGAGTTCATAAGAGACCACATACCACGGTACGAGTAAAGAGTACTTGTCAGAGACGAGGTTGAACAAGGTATAGAGTGATACCGAAGATCAAACCCTGGACAAGTAAAATATCGCGAGACAAAGGGAATTGGTAATATATGTGTATGGTTCATTCGATCACTAAAGTCATCGTTGAATATGTGGGAGCCATTATGGATCTCCAGATCCCGCTATTGGTTATTGGTCGGAGTGAGTACTCAACCATGTCCGCATAGTTCTCGAACCGTAGGGTGACACACTTAAAGTTGGATGTTGAAATGGTAGCACTTGAATTATGGAATGGAGTTCGAATATTTGTTCGGAGTCCCTGATGAGATCCCGACATCACGAGGAGTTCCTAATGGTCCCGAGAATAAGATTCATATATTGGATGTCATTTTATGTGAAATAAAATGTCGCGGAAGGTTCTATGGAAGGTTCTAGAAGGTTCTAGAAAAGTCCGGAAGAAACCACCAAGGAAGGTGGAGTCCACAAGGGACTCCACCTCCATGGCCGGCCAGCCCTAGATGGGGTGGAGTCCCAAGTGGACTCCACCATAGGGGGCCGGCCACCCCCCACATGGGAGGTGGGAATCCCACCTTTGGGTGGGAGTCCTAGTTGGGCTAGGTTTCCCCCTCCTATGGAAGGTTTTGGTTTCGGGTCTTATTCGAAGACTTGGACACCAACACTTGGGATCCACCTATATAATGAGGGGCCAAGGGAGGGGGCCGGCCACCCCAAGACCATAAGCTGGCCGCCCCCATAGAGTGGCCGGCCACCCCCTCCCAAACCCTAGCCAAGCTCCTCCACTCCATATTGCCCGCATTGCTTAGCGAAGCTCCGCCGGACTTCTACACCGCCACCGACACCACGCCGTCGTGCTGTCGGATTCAAGAGGAGCTACACTACTTCCGCTGCCCGCTGGAACGGGGAGGTGGACGTCGTCTTCATCAACAACCGAACGTGTGACCGAGTACGGAGGTGCTGCCCGTTCGTGGCGCCGGAACCGATCGTGATCAAGATCTTCTACGCGCTTTTGCAAGCGGCAAGTGATCGTCTACCGCAGCAACGTACAAGAGCCTCATCTTGTAGGCTTTGGAATCTCTTCAAGGGTGAGACTCGATACCCCCTCGTTGCTACCGTCTTCTAGATTGCATCTTGGCTTGGATTGCGTGTTCGCCGTAGGAAAATTTTTGTTTTCTATGCAACGTTATCCTACAAAGTGGTATCGCAGCCGTGTCTATGCATAGATGGTTGCACGAGTAGAACACAATGGTTTGTGGGCGTTGATGCTCTTGTTATCTTTAGTTTGAGTACTTTGCATCTTTATGGCATAGTGGGATGAAGCGGCTCGGACTAACTTTACATGACCGCGTTCATGAGACTTGTTCCTCGTTCGACATGCAACTTGTATTGCATAAGAGGCTTTGCGGGTGTCTGTCTCTCCTACTATAGTAAAGATTCAATTTACTCTTCTATTGAAAACATTAGTATCAACGTTGTGGTTCATGTTCGTAGGTAGATTAGATCTCTCTCGAAAACCCTAAACCACGTAAAATATGCAAACCAAATTAGAGACGTCTAACTTGTTTTTGCAGGGTTTGGTGATGTGATATGGCCATAATGTGATGATGAATATGTACGAGATGATCATTATTGTATTGTGGCAACCGGCAGGAGCCTTATGGTTGTCTTTAAATTTCATGTTGAGTAGTATTTCAAAGTAGTTGTAATAGTTGCTACATGGAGGACAATCATGAAGACGGCGCCATTGACCTTGACGCTACGCCGACGATGATGGAGATCATGCCCGAAGATGATGGAGATCATATCCGTGCTTTGGAGATGAAGATCAAAGGCGCAAGAACAAAAGGGCCATATCATATCACATATGAACTGCATGTGATGTTAATCCTTTTTATGCATCTTATTTTGCTTAGATCGCGACGGTAGCATTATAAGATGATCCCTCACTAAAATCTCAAGATAATAAAGTGTTCATCCTTAGTAGCACCGTTGCCAAGTCTTGTCGTTTGAAGCACCTCGTGATGATCGGGTGTGATAGATTCAATAAGTACATATAACGGTGCAAGACAGTTTTTGCACATGCGGATACTAAGGTGGCCTTGACGAGCCTAGCATGTACAGACATGGTCTCGGAACACGTGATACCGAAAGGTAGAGCATGAATCATATGGTTGATATGATGAACACTTTGAGTGTTCGCCATTGAAATCACACCTTTTCTCGTGATGATCGGGTTTAGGTGCGGTGGATTTGGTTCGTGTGATCACTAAGACAATGCGAGGGATATTGTTTTGAGTGGGAGTTCACTTAGGTTTTTAATTATGTTGAATTAAAATTTGAACTCAATTTGTCATAAACTTAGTCTAAACTATTGCAAATATATGTTGTAGAGATGGCGTCCCCAATCAATTTTAATCAGTTCCTAGAGAAAGAGAAACTTAAGAGCAACGGTAGCAACTTCACCGATCGGTTCCGTCATGTGAGGATCTTCCTCTCGGCGGAAATCTGCAATTTGTGCTTGATGCACCGCTAGGTGACCCTCCCGCAGAAGATGAATCCGATGAAGTAAAAGCTGTTTACGCGACTCGGAAAACTCGGTACTCTCAAAGTTCGGTGTGCCATCCCGTGCGATCTGGAATCCGATCTTCAAAAACGTTTTGAGCACCATGATCCTCATGAGTTGATGAATGAGCTGAAAGCTATATTCGAGACTCATGCGGCAAAGGAATGCTATGAAGCATCGAAACATTTCTTCAGCTGTATGATGGAAGAAGGCAGCTCCGTTAGTGAGCACATGCTCGCCATGACCGGCATGCGAAGAAACTCGTTGACTTGGGAATAGTGATTCCTAACAGACCGGGGATTAATCGTGTCCTTCAATCACCGCCACCAAGTTACAAGAACTTTGTGATGAACTACAATATGCAGAACATGAACAAGGAGTTACCTGAACTTTTTGGCATGCTAAAAGCTGCTGAGATTGAGATCAAGAAAGAGCACCAAGTGTTGATGGTCAACAAGACCACCAGCTTCAAGAAACAGGGCAAGTCTAAGGGAAAATTCAAGAAGGGTGGCAAGAAAGCTGCCACGCCTCCTATGAAACCTAAGAACGGCCCTAAGCCCGATGCTGAGTGCTATTACTTTGCAAGGAGAAGGGACACCGGAAGCGTAATTGCTCCAAGTATCTGGCTGATCCGAAGAGCGGCCTTGTCAAGAAGAAGAAAGAAGGTATATTTGATATACATGTTATAGATGTTCATTTCACCGGTTCTCGTTCTAGTACACTGGTATTTGATACTGGTTCGGTTGCTCATATTTGTAACTCGAAACAGAACTAAAGAATAAACGACAACCGCTGAAAGATGAAGTGACGATGCGCGTTGGAAACGGATCCAAGGTCAATGTGATCGCAATCGGCACACTTCCTCTACATCTACCTTCGGGATTAGTTTTAAGCCTAAATAATTGCTATTATGTACTGCGTTGAGCATGAACATTATATCTGGATCTTGTTTAATGCAAGACGGTTATTCATTCAAGTCTGAGAATAATGGTTGTTCTATTTTTATGAATAATATCTTTTATGGTCGAGCACCACAAAAGAATGGCTTATTTCTATTCGATCTCGATAGTAGTGATACGCATATACATAACATTGATGCTAAGCGAATTAAACTTAATGATAATTCTACTTATATGTGGCACTGCTGCCTTGGTCATATTGGAGTGAAACGCATGAAGAAACTCCATACCGATGGATTACTTGAATCACTTGACTTTGAGTCACTTGATAGATGCGAAGCATGTCTAATGGGTAAAATGACAAAGACTCCATTTTCTCAGAGTATGATGGAGCGAGCTATCGACTTATTGGAAATCATACATACGTATGTATGTGGACCAATGAGCGTAGCATCGCGCGGTGGTTATCGTTATGTTCTAACCTTCACAGATGATCCGAGTAGATATGGGTATATCTATTTCATGAAACATAAATCCGAAACTTTCGAGAAGTTTAAGGAATTTCAAAGTGAAGTAGAAAATCAACGTAACAAGAAGATCAAATTTCTACGATCTGATCGTGGAGGTGAATATCTGAGTTATGAGTTTGGCATGCATTTAAAGAAATGCGGAATACTTTCACAATTGACACCGCCGGGAACACCTCAACGAAACGGTGTGTCCGAACGTCGTAATCGAACTCTCTTAGATATGGTTCGTAGTATGATGTCTCTTACCGATTTGCCGTTATCATTTTGGAGTTATGCATTAGAGACAGCCGCATTCACTTTAAATAGAGCACCATCAAAATCCGTAGAAACGACACCGTATGAATTATGGTTTAATAAGAAACCTAAGCTGTCGTTCTGAAAGTTTGGGGTTGCGAAGCCTATGTAAAGAAGTTACAACCGGACAAGCTAGAACCCAAAGCGGAGAAATGCGTCTTCATAGGATACCCTAAGGAAACTATAGGGTACACTTTCTATCACAAATCCGAAGGCAAAATCTTTGTTGCTAAGAACGGAACCTTTCTTGAGAAAGAATTTCTCACTAAAGAAGTGACTGGAAGAAAAGTAGAACTCGATGAGATTGATGAATCTATACTCGTTGATCGCAGTAGCGCAAAGATCGTAAGTTGTACTGCACCGCCTACACCGGCAACAGAGGAAGCTAATGATAATGATCATGAAACTTCGAACGAGGAAACTATCGAACCTCGCAGATCGACAAGGGAACGTGCCACTCCTGATTGGTATGATCCTTGTCTAAATGTCATGATTGTAGATAACAATGATGAGGACCCCGCGACGTATGAAGAAGCGATGATGAGCCCGTATTCCAACAAATGGCAAGAAGCCATGAAATCCGAAATGGGATCCATGTATGATAACAAAGTATGGACTTTGGTAGACTTACCGATAGCCGAAAGGCTGTCGAGAATAAATGGATCTTCAAGAGAAAAACAGATGCCGATGGTAATATTATCGTCTATAAAGCTCGACTTGTCGCAAAGGGTTTCCGACAAATTCAAGGAGTTGACTACGATGAGACTTTCTCACCTGTAGCGAAGCTAAAATCTGTGAGGATTTTGTTAGCAATAGCTGCATTTTTCGATTATGAGATTTGGCAGATGGATGTCAAAACGGCGTTCCTTAATGGAGATATTGAGGAAGAGTTGTATATGGTACAACCCAAAGGTTTTGTCGATCCTAAAAATGCCGACAAAGTATGCAAACTTCAGCGTTCAATCTATGGACCGAAGCAAGCATCAAGAAGTTGGAACCGACGCTTTGATAAGGTGATCAAAGACTTCGGGTTTATACAAAGGTCATGGAGAGGCCTCGTATTTACAAGAAAGTGAGTGGGAGCTCAGTAGCATTCCCGATATTATATGTAGATGACATATTATTGATCGGGAATGATATAGAACTATTAAGCAAGTTGTTAAGGGTTATTTGAATAATAGTTTTTCAATGAAAGACCTTGGTGAAGCATCGTATATATTAGGCATCAAGATTTATAGAGATAGATCAAGACGCCTAATAGGGCTATCACAGAGTACATATCTGGACAAGATTCTAAAGAAGTTTAGAATGGACGAAAGTAAGAAAGGGTTCTTACCTATGTTACTGTGCAAGGTATTGAGTAAAACTCAAGGACCGGCTACGGCAGAAGCAAGGGAAAGGATGTGTAACATCCCCTAGGCCTCGGCTGGAGGATCGATCATGTATGCCATGCTAGGGTCTAGACCGGTTATAGCCCCTGCGGTTAGGGGGACTGGCAGCTATCATAGTGATCCAGTACTGGATCACTGGACAAGCGGTCAAGAATATCCCGAAGTACTTGAAAAGAACTAAGGATATGTTTCTTTGTTATGGAGGTGACCAAGAGCTCGTTGTAAACGGTTACACCGATGCAAGTTGGAACACCGATCCCGATGACTCTAAGTCACAATCTGGGTACGTGTTTATATTGAATGGTGCCGCAAAGAAGCCGGGCAAGCTCGAAGCAAGGCACGGTGGCGAAGTCTTCAACGTAATCAGTAGTACATAGCGGCTTCGCAGGCTTCATCGAAGCGGTATGGATGAAGAGGTTCATTGTAGAGCTCGGTGTGGTTCCTAGTGCATTGGACCCATTAATCATTTACCGTGATAACATGGGTGCCATCGCCAATGCACAAGAGCCAAGGTCACACAAGAGGCTGAAGCATATCAAGCTGCGTTACCACTCGATTCGCGAGTACATCGAAGATGGAGAAGTAAAGATTTGCAAAGTACACACCGATCCGAATGTAGCAGATCCGTTGACTAAAGCTCTCCCTAGGGCAAAGCATGACCAACACCAGAATGCCATGGGTGTTAGGTATATTACAATGTAATCTAGATTATTGACTCTAGTGCAAGTGGGAGACTCAAGGAGATATGCCCTAGAGGCAATAATAAAGTGGTTATTATTTATATCTTTATGTTTATGATAAATGTTTATATATCATGCTAGAATTGTATTAACCGAAACATTAGTACATGTGTGATATGTAGACAAACAAGAAGTCCCTAGTATGCCTCTTAAACTAGCTTGTTGATTAATGGATGATTAGTTTCATAATCATGAACATTGGATGTTATTAATAACAAGGTTATGTCATTGTGTGAATGATATAATGGACACACCCAATTAAGCGTAGCATAAGATCTCGTCATTAAGTTATTTGCTATAAGCTTTCGATACATAGTTACCTAGTCCTTATGACCATGAGATCATGTAAATCACTTATACCGGAAAGGTACTTTGATTACACCAAACACCACTGCGTAAATGGGTGGCTATAAAGGTGGGATTAAGTATCCTAAAGTATGAGTTGAGGCATATGGATCAACAGTGGGATTTGTCCATCCCGATGACGGATAGATATACTCTGGGCCCTCTCGGTGGAATGTCGTCTAATGTCTTGCAAGCATATGAATGAGTTCATAAGAGACCACATACCACGGTACGAGTAAAGAGTACTTGTCAGAGACGAGGTTGAACAAGGTATAGAGTGATACCGAAGATCAAACCTCGGACAAGTAAAATATCGCGAGACAAAGGGAATTGGTAATATATGTGTATGGTTCATTCGATCACTAAAGTCATCGTTGAATATGTGGGAGCCATTATGGATCTCCGTATCCCGCTATTGGTTATTGGTCGGAGTGAGTACTCAACCATGTCCGCATAGTTCTCGAACCGTAGGGTGACACACTTAAAGTTGGATGTTGAAATGGTAGCACTTGAATTATGGAATGGAGTTCGAATATTTGTTCGGAGTCCCGGATGAGATCCCGGACATCACGAGGAGTTCCGAATGGTCCGGAGAATAAGATTCATATATAGGATGTCATTTTATGTGAAATAAAATGTCGCGGAAGGTTCTATGGAAGGTTCTAGAAGGTTCTAGAAAAGTCCGGAAGAAACCACCAAGGAAGGTGGAGTCCACAAGGGACTCCACCTCCATGGCCGGCCAGCCCTAGATGGGGTGGAGTCCCAAGTGGACTCCACCATAGGGGGCCGGCCACCCCCCACATGGGAGGTGGGAATCCCACCTTTGGGTGGGAGTCCTAGTTGGGCTAGGTTTCCCCCTCCTATGGAAGGTTTTGGTTTCGGGTCTTATTCGAAGACTTGGACACCAACACTTGGGATCCACCTATATAATGAGGGGCCAAGGGAGGGGGCCGGCCACCCCAAGACCATAAGCTGGCCGCCCCCCATAGAGTGGCCGGCCACCCCCTCCCAAACCCTAGCCAAGCTCCTCCACTCCATATTGCCCGCATTGCTTAGCGAAGCTCCGCCGGACTTCTACACCGCCACCGACACCACGCCGTCGTGCTGTCGGATTCAAGAGGAGCTACTACTTCCGCTGCCCGCTGGAACGGGGAGGTGGACGTCGTCTTCATCAACAACCGAACGTGTGACCGAGCACGGAGGTGCTGCCCGTTCGTGGCGCCTAACCGATCGTGATCAAGATCTTCTACGCGCTTGCAAGCGGCAAGTGATCGTCTACCGCAGCAACAAGAGCCTCATCTTGTAGGCTTTGGAATCTCTTCAAGGGTGAGACTCGATACCCCCTCGTTGCTACCGTCTTCTAGATTGCATCTTGGCTTGGATTGCGTGTTCGCCGTAGGAAAATTTTTGTTTTCTATGCAACGTTATCCTACAATTTGTCCATCCCGATGACGGATAGATATACTCTGGGCCCTCTCGGTGGAATGTCGTCTAATGTCTTGCAAGCATATGAATAAGTTCATAAGAGACCACATACCACGGTACGAGTAAAGAGTACTTGTCAGGAGACGAGGTTGAACAAGGTATAAAGTGATACCGAAGATCAAACCTCGGACAAGTAAAATATCGCGTGACAAAGGGAATTGGTATTATATGTGAATGGTTCATTCGATCACTAAAGTCATCGTTGAATATGTGGGAGCCATTATGGATCTCCAGATCCCGCTATTGGTTATTGGTCGGAGTGAGTACTCAACCATGTCCGCATAGTTCACGAACCGTAGGGTGACACACTTAAAGTTGGATGTTGAAATGGTAGAAATTGAATATGGAATGGAGTTCGAATATTTGTTCGGAGTCCCGGATGAGATCCCGGACATCACGAGGAGTTCCGGAATGGTCCGGAGAATAAGATTCATATATAGGATGTCATTTTATGTGAATTAAAATGTCGCGGAAGGTTCTATGGAAGGTTCTAGAAGGTTCTAGAAAAGTCCGGAAGAAACCACCAAGGAAGGTGGAGTCCACATGGGACTCCACCTCCATGGCCGGCCAACCCTAGTGGGGGAGGAGTCCCAAGTGGACCCCCCCTTAGGGGGCCGGCCACCCCCCCATATGGGAGGTGGAAATCCCACCTTTGGTGGGAGTCCTAGCTTGGCTAGGTTTCCCCCTCTTATGGGAAGTTTTTGGTTCGGGTCTTATTCGAAGACTTGGAGACCAACTCTTGGGAATCCACCTATATAATGAGGGGCCAAGGGAGGGGGCCGGCCACCCCAAGACCACAAGCTGGCCGCCCCCCTTGAAGTGGCCGGCCACCCCCTCCCAAACCCTAGCCGCCCCCCTCTCCTCCATATCTCCCGCGTAGCTTAGCGAAGCTCCGCCGGACTTCTCCACCGCCACCGACACCACGCCGTCGTGCTGTCGGATTCAAGAGGAGCTACTACTTCCGCTACCCGCTGGAACGGGGAGGTGGACGTCGTCTTCATCAACAACCGAACGTGTGACCGAGTACGGAGGTGCTGCCCGTTCGTGGCGCCGGAACCGATCGTGATCAAGATCTTCTACGCGCTTTTGCAAGCGGCGAGTGAACATCTACCGCAGCAACAAGAGCCTCCTCTTGTAGGCTTTGGAATCTCTTCAAGGGTGAGACTCGATAATCCCCTCGTTGCTACCGTCTTCTAGATTGCATCTTGGCTTGGATTTCGTGTTCGCGGTAGGAAAATTTTTGTTTTCTATGCAACGTTATCCTACAGAGGAGGCGGAGCCGGAGCGTAGGTCCTCAGTGATGACGGCGGTGCAGCGGTCGGGAAGCGGGGCGCCGATGGTGCTGTCGGCTGTCGTCGAGCACGAGGCCGGCTGAACCCCGGCGACGACACGACGGGAGGCGCGCTATTGGGTGCAGGCGGACGCGGCATGCCCCATGGCATCGCCGCGTGCATCGGGGTCGACGCGGACCCCGGCGGGGGCTCCATCTCCCTGCTGGAGCCCGGTGCACCGGCCGCCATTGCGGCCGCCTTCACCGTCGGAAACGCTAGTGGGGATGGGGCAAAAACCCCCGTCCCCGACCGATCCGCCGGTGGAATCCCAGTGGCTTGAAGAGCCAGGACGACGACGCTCCGGGTTGCCACGCCGGCCGGCCTCGTGCTCGCGAACGGCGACGGCCGATTCAACACCCGCACGCTGCCGGCATCGATCTGCGTCGCCGAGTCGCGGTCTCCAGCCTCGTACTCGCGGACGAGGCGCATGAGCGCCTCGTTGGACCTGGTGGCCGTCGGCCGGACGACTGGATCCGTCGGCGCTAGAGAGGATGGCAGAGGGGGAGGCGGACGAGGCGAGGAGGCCATGGCGGCGGTTGATGGGACAGGGCGGTGTTGTCCGTGCCAGGAGTGAATGGGGAGAGAGAAGAGCAAACCAATGAGGGGAAGTGGGGAGCGAGGACCAAGACAACGCGTTGTCTCCCGCGCTTCTCCACGTGTGCAACCGTTGCACGCGGGCGTGCAAAATGGCACGACAACGGGACAGACCCGCTGGAAACTGCCGATTCGAGCGTTCATCTAGACGTGTACCAGGGTTGCTTTAAGAACCAGTTAGACCACAACACGAACCTCTTACAACCAACCAAACTAATCGATTTTTGCTGGACCGATGCGAGCCTACCGAACCAAACCGCGCCCTAAGAAAAAGACCTGGCCAAAATTCCAAGTTTCAGCTTTCAACACCGACTCTACTACCCCCTTTCTCTCTCCCGTGCTACAGTAAGGAGAGGCAAAAGGGAGTTCTTCTTCGTCCACCCTCGCTCCACCGACGGCCGATTCGTCGGTCCCCTCCCTCTCTGGCCGCCGTTGCGGTGGTGGGAGAGTGGGGGGGCCCTGGATCCGTGCCCTAGGCGTGTAAATAGTAGGGTAGGTTTTCTGGGCGGCGCTGGAGGGGTGGTGGCTGCAGCGACGCCATGGAATAAGGGTGCTGGGGTTCGTTCCCCACCCCGGCGGCGCTCTTTGGGGCGTTGTCGGCGAGCTCCCAGCTCTGTTCTCGCCGGTGTGGTCCTGGCGAGGGGGACTTCACCGTGGGGCGAGCTTTTGTCCTCCCGGGTTTTCCCTCGTGTGGTCGTCGGTGGCTCCTGCGGCGACGGCAACCTTGTGGAGGAGGGGGATGGCGGCTCTGGTTCTCCAGGCCCTCGTCGTCCTTGTACAGGAGTAAGGCCTAGGATGCTCTGGACGGCTCGGGAGGTGGCTGGTTGGTGGTCTCACCGGAGCATCTTCCTCGACCTTCGGCGAGGAGCTCTGGCGTGGTTCTTGTGGGGCGCGGGGAGCTTCCCCGGCTGTCGATGCGTGTTTATTGATATCAAGATCTCGCCTCCCGCGGCGAGCTACAATAGCGATGGCTCAAAAAGCTACAACGCGAGGTGCCCCTTAGGGACTTTGGGAGTTTGCTGCAGGTCTTCTTCGTCTCTGGCGACGGAAACGGCGGCGGTTTCCGGCGAAGATCTACAGCTTGGTTTTGCTAGAAGTTCCAGGAGGACTGGATTGCTTTTCTCCTGTTTTCCTTTGGGCTTTTGTGCAAATGTTGCTGGACAGCTGTCCTTCTGTATCCTTCTAGTCTTGTCCTTGTATTTGTACCCAATACTCTTTGTACTTTTCCTTACTACGGTATGAATACAAGTTCGTATGCCTTCGGGCGTACGGTTTCAAAAAAAAAAAAAAAAAAAAAAAACACCGACTCTACTACTGTAGGATCCAAATCAGACACGAGGAACCGACTTCGTCTCCGAGCCGTATCCGTATGTGACTGTGATTTGGGCCCCTAATCTGTCCAGCAACAACGCGATTTTGACGATTCTTAATTTCTCCGTTCGCCGCAACGCGAGCATCCAACCCGACCGCCGCCGCCGCCGCCCACGCGCCCATGGCGGGGGCGGGCTCGTCCGGCGGGGCGAGCGAAGCGATGCGGCGCCTCACCGACCTATCCCTCGTCTCCAAGGTCTGCTCCGAGCTGGAGGCCCACGGCGGCGTCGGCGACCGCCACCTCGCCGAGTTCATCGTCCACCTCGCCCGCCGCTCCCCCTCCGTCGCCGAGTTCCACGCCAGGCTCAGGGAGCACGACTTCCAGGCGCCGGACTACCTCGCACGCACCCTCCACACCCTCATCCACGCCATCCCCGCCGCCGCTCCCGCCCCCCAAAACCTCGCCTCCGACGGTGAGGAAGAGGAGGAAGAGGGCGCTGCGGATCCGGAGCTGTACCTGGTGTACCACGGGAGGGTCACCCGGGTGGTGGACGCCGGGTGCTTCGTGCGCCTCGACGGCGCGCGCGGCCGCGAGGGGCTCGTCCACGCCTCCCGGATGCCCGCCCTCGCCGCCGTGAGGCGCGGCCAGGGGGTGTTCGTCAAGGTCGTCTCCCTGGACTGGGGGAACCTAGCGCTGTCGATGCTGGACCTCGATCAGGAAACTGGAAGGGAGATCCCGCCGCCAGCGCGTCGTCAATCTGACGATGATGGTGTTCCGAGGGCCAATCGATCGGCTGCTCCTGCCGGAACCTCTGGGAAGAGGGTTGGGCTGTCAGGAATTGTGATTGCCGAGGAGGGGCCTGCACCACGGAGGCGGGCGAGGCGGATGAGCTCCCCGGAGAGGTGGGAGCTGAAACAGCTGATTGCTTCCGGGGCACTGAATGCGAGGGACCACCCTGCTGTCTTCGACGAGGATGATGAGGGGATACAGTACCAGGAAGAAGAAGAAGAAGAAATGGAGGAGGAGCTCGAGATTGAGCTCAACGAAGACGAGCCGCCGTTCTTATCTGGACAGGGCCGTTCCTCGGTTGAATTGTCTCCGGTCAGGATTTCCAGGAACCCTGAGGGGTCACTGAGCCAGGCTGCAACACTGCAAGCCGCGCTTGTCAAGGAGCGGCGCGACATTCAGAGCCAGGAGCAGAGAGCAATGCTTGATTCCATCCCCAAGGATCTCAATCGGCCGTGGGAAGATCCTGTGCCCGATGCTGGCGGCCGGTGTATCGCGCAGGAGCTGAGGGGCGCCGGCCTATCAGCGCGGAGCATGCCGGAGTGGAAGAAGGAGGCTTATGGGAAGACTGTAACGTTCGGGCAGAGGTCGAACCTTTCCCTGCAGGAGCAGAGGCAGAGCCTTCCGATTTACAGGCTGAAGAATGAGCTCATCGAAGCTGTTCATCGCAATCTAGTTTTGGTCGTTATCGGCGAGACGGGGTCAGGGAAAACCACACAGGTTACTCAGTACCTTGCCGAGGCAGGCTACACTGCAGGTGGGAAAATCGTGTGCACGCAGCCTCGCAGGGTTGCTGCGGAGTCGGTTGCGAAGCGGGTAGCAGAGGAGTCTGGTTGTCGATTGGGAGAGGAAGTTGGTTACTGCATACGTTTCGACGATCGCACTGGACCTGATACGGTCATTAAGTATATGACAGATGGGATGCTCCTACGGGAGATTATGGTAGACAGGAACCTCTCTGGTTACTCTGTGATCATGCTTGATGAGGCACATGAGAGGACCATCTATACGGACATCCTCTTTGGCTTGCTAAAGAAGCTGATTAGGCGGAGAGATGATCTCAAGTTGATTGTCACTTCCGCTACTCTTGATGCAGAGAAATTCTCTGGATATTTCTTCGATTGCAATATTTTCACCATTCCTGGAAGAACGTTTCCTGTGGAGATACTGTATGCAAAACAGCCACAGAGCGATTACATGGATTCTGCATTGCGCACTGTGTTGGAGATCCATATGAGTGAACCTGAAGGCGACATCCTCTTGTTCTTGACTGGCCAGGAAGAGATTGATCATGCCTGTAGCTATCTTCACGAGAAGATGCAGGCGCTGGGTAAGGATGCACCCGATTTGCTAATCTATGCAGCGTACGGTGCTCTTCCAAGTGAAATGCAGTCAAAGATCTTTGAACCTACTCCTCCTGGGAAGAGGAAGGTGGTTGTGGCAACCAACATCGCAGAAGCATCTATTACGATTGATGGGATATACTATGTTGTTGACCCAGGATTTGCAAAAGTTAACGTGTATAACCCGAAACGAGGACTGGATTCACTGACTATCACTCCGATCTCGCAGGCATCAGCTAAGCAAAGAGCAGGGCGTGCTGGGCGTACAGGCCCAGGCAAGTGTTATCGTCTGTACACAGAAAGCGCGTATCGTAATGAAATGCCCCCAACGTCAACTCCGGAAATTCAGAGGATAAACTTGGGGTGGACAGTTCTTAATATGAAGGCAATGGGGATCAATCAACTAGGGGCATTTGACTTCATGGACCCTCCAGCACCCCAAGCACTTATCTCTGCTATGGAGCAGTTGTACAGCCTTGGTGCCTTAGATGAAGAAGGTCTGCTTACTAAACTAGGGAGAAAGATGGCCGAGTTTCCACAAGAACCACCACTTTCGAAAATGCTCCTGGCTAGTGTGGACCTCGGATGCAGCGATGAAATAGTGACTATCATTGCAATGATTCAAACTGGGAATGTGTTCTATCGTCCGAGGGAAAAACAAACTCAGGCGGATCGGAAAAGGGGTAATTTTTTCCAGCCGGAAGGGGATCACATCACTTTACTCACAGTGTATCAGGCGTGGAAGGCAAAGCAGTTTTCGGGGCCATGGTGCGTTGAGAATTTTCTTCAGATATCATCACTGAGGAGAGCACAGGATGTGAGGAAGCAGCTCCTGGAGATCATGGACAGGTATAGGCTTGATGTTGTCTCCGCTGGCAATGATCTCACAAAGGTAAGAAGAGCCATCACCGCAGGCTTCTTCTTCAACACTGCCAGGAAGGATTCCCAGGGAGGAGGATACAGGACCCTTGCTGATAACCAGCAGGTATATATCCACCCAAGCAGTGCACTCTTTCATCAACAGCCACAATGGGTGATTTACAACGAAATTGTCATGACCTCGAAAGAGTACATGAGGGAGGTCACAGCCATCAGCCCAGCATGGCTTGTCGAATTGGCACCGAGGTTCTACAAATCTATCGACCTGGCAAAGATGAGCAAGCGGAAGCGCCAGGAAAGGCTCGAGCCTCTGCATGACAGATACAACGAGCCCAACTCGTGGCGCCTCAGCAAGCGCCATGGATGATTTTCTTTCCGAACAAGGGTTTACTTCTCTCTTGCCGCTCTTCGATGTAATTTAGAATTGAGTATAAGTGTAAATACATAGTAATCTCTACCCGATGAATGTGCTGGAATGAGCGGGGTGTTGAGTAGTGGAACACGTATGTAGCTTTCTTTTTTCTGTTTGGACTTAGAAGTCCTGTGAGAATGTTTCACCTCTGGTTTAGATATAACCCGAAATGAATATACATATCTTTTACTTCTGTATTGTACCTCCTAGGAGGCGTGTAACGAATTCTACCTTTTCAATGAAATGAAACACAAAGAGTCATTTGCCTCTCCACGAGGAAACAGTGTATCGTTGTTGCTTCACTGTTGATTTTCAGAGCCAAACCTGTGCATTGTTTTCTGGCTGTTGTTTTCTATATTCATGAGGACATATGTTTGCCCTGTGGGGTTTGTCATCACTCATCATTCATCAAACCAATCCACCAATGATCATGATGATGCAACGGATTCAGGTCCTGTTGCTCAGGATAAACATCCTTCTTTTTACCTTGGGATAAACATCCTTGACTCCTTGCAGTTCAGAAACAGGAACTTCAGTTTTGGGGTTTTTCTCTCTTAAGGTGGGTGAACTTCATGGTTATTTATAAACATCTTTGGCCTGTGTTTCCTCCATAAAATGATGCAAATTATGTCAGTTAATCGTGACACCTAGTTCCTCCAGGAAGTATATCTGTGCTAGCTTGCTACAAAACTACAGGTTGCGTCCGAGTCTTCGACTTGAGAATTGATGAAGACACTAGCTAATGTTGTCTACTATCTCTGCTTTCTGTGCGCCCTAATGTTAGGTGAAGAATGTGCCACTGATTTAAGAGCACACGTGATGTACTGATTAAGCTCTGTTTTACTTCATCACCATGTGCGCAAATGCAGGACATTCAGAAGAACAGTTCAATAGCTGTAGGAATGCTGAATAATTCCTATAGCTAAACAGTACGGACTTGCATTGTTTTAGCCTGTCTGCAATCCTCTCGCAGCACACATACACCTTCGGTTTTTTTTTTTCATTTCAGTCTGTTTCTAGCAACACAGCTAGAACCTTACATATGTAGTTTGCATATCAGTTTGTTGCCAAAATTCTGCATAGCAGTAATTGCAACACAAAACCATTAACAAAATGAACACCACCGCAATGATGAATTAGTCAATTAAAAGACTCTAATCAACTCTCCAATTCTGCAAAAAGGACTAAATAAACCTCCCAGGCATATCATAATCTATAAGCCGATGTAGCGAGCACCTTCCACTATATGCAGTCCCTTCTATGTCTCTCTCTTCGGGTAATAGACCGACCCAGGCGAACCCGTCGAACTGTGAGAGCATCTAGCAAGATATCCAGCGAGCACTCCACTGCCTCAGCTTGCCCTTCCAGATCAAATTCACTCAGCTCAGGCCGCATGTGCAATTCAGAGAGAAGACCAGCTGCGGCTGCCGCAGTGCAGGTACGATCCCACGCTGGTTGAGGTCTGTTTCACGGAATCATGTCAACAAAAGTAACGGTTAGACACAGAGAAACCCATCAATATAGACAACAAGTGTAGTTTTTAGCTCACCGCAGTTTATGCATCACCGAGGCAGTCAGCATAGACAGTGAGATACAAGGTATGTCTTCCTCCCCCCATATTGCAGTCCACCTCTCCTGTAAACCACAGATATTAGAACCCAACTACCCAACTACCCAAGTTCACTTGTTAATTGTGGCATGCTTTAGTGCCTCTTTGATTCAAAGCAATTTTCACAGAAAATTTGGAGGATTGGATCCTTAGAAACTTTCCTATGTGGGTTGTTTGATTTGTAGGATTATATTTTCCAACGGATTGCTTTGCACTACACTACATTTTGTATGAAATCTACCATCCACAAACATTATTAATCATTTGGAATTATTATTCATTTGTTTTTCCTATGGTTCATTCAAACGAACTTTGGTGCAAACACAACCATGTACGGATCAAGTGGATATGACATTGCTATCCTGCATTTTTTTTTAATCCCGCGGATCAACAAGGCCCTAGTATATGAGAAAATATCTAGCGGAAAACAAGTTACGGTGAAACCCATCTGAAAACTATGTTTCAAAGTTCCTAAATATCTGAAAAGAAGAACACAATCTTAAAACTCGGTAACCCTTAAGACAATGTCAACCATACTGTGCAAGATGATTCTTCTGACATGCCAGGCCCATTCCTGTCGGCTCATCTCCTCCTCAGGTTGGTGGTCTGTATTCAGATTCGCCATCCATGGCAGCACACCTCTGCACACCATCCCCCATTCCCACCAATGACCATGCTATACAGAAGCACACCTCAGCACCGCGCTCTCTACTCCAGGTTTGCTTCCTCTACGGGGGAGAGGTGGCAGTGACATATTGGTCATGTGTCCAAGGGAGAGTCAAAGAGAGCTGACTGCATTGCAAGAGAGGAAAAGAGGCAAGTGGATACTAGAAGAGGCAGGTGTATTCGCCCTCTGGGGCAGTAGCAGCAGCAAACCCCTATGGGCAAATGGGCCTTTTCCCCTTTCTTCAGTTGAATTTTCCGTCAGCTTCTTCCTCCGAGAGATAAATCTGCTGTGCTCAGCTGGCTCCCAGGATCAATCACATGGAAGAAGGAAAAAGGATGAAGCTTGCCTGAACGGCTAAACAACATTTGTTACTCCAAATGATTTTTTAAGAGGAAGCAGACACAAACAAATAGTAGGAGTGCAGTATGCTGAATAAGGAATGCACTGAACTGTACCTTCAGCCTTCTGTATAATGCGGCAGAATTACTCCAGGTACCATCAAGCAATACCAAGTTAAGAGGTTCACGTTGCACTCCCTACAGTGCATAAGATAAGTCGTTACCATCTACTAATACAGTGATATCTTGCACTTGCAGCATCATGTTATTTCTACCATGAAAGGTAATATCTCTTCGATTACAGCATAAACACATAAAACCAGTATACATTCAAAGAACAGGGTCAATATCAGTACTTTTAACATATAAATAATAATAGTAGTAATAATAATGAAGATGATGATAAAGTGCCAACAGATGAAGTCACAAGTGGGACATATTGCTTATGCAGTTACACGGTAAACATTTCAAATACTAAAGTTTGGTCTGCAACAGTTTAAGTCACAGAAGACATGCTTAGAGAAAAGAAATACGTATCACCTCCTGAAGGTCAGCATTCAAGGTCAAATCGTCAAATTTAAGATCCTTGACAGACTTGGGGGTCACGCTCTTATTTGGGTACAGAAATGAGACCTTCTCCTTTCCTGGAAGACAAAATCAAAACAGATATATACGGTATTTAAATGTGAAGATCACAAATAAGCATACACGTCCAAGTTAAGGATAAACAGACTAATAGGTTTACTAAATGATTGATCAATGATGCAATCTTCTATGGAGCACAAGTAATTAAACAAAATATTCCCCCTAAAAGGTAAATAAATAGGGTCGACACAACATTCCAGTCCTAATGACATGATCCAGGAATCAATACTTGCAATCTGCATTTGTTTGTGTGAAACATAACTTCTGAGGTTCTGTCATCATCAATCAATGCAACAGCAAGAAAGAATTCAATTCAATAGCTACAACGTAGCAAAACCACACAGTGTATGGGCAGACTCACTCAGTGATTAAACCAAAAAGGCCTATGTGGAAACTAGAAACAGAAAATGAACACCCAACAATGCACAGCATTCAGTACATAAAGTACACTAAAGGAATCACAAAGCAAAAAAGGTCGCCTCGCCTTGGACATCATTTGTCTAATCTGAAGCTGTTGTGGATGTGGGATCAAAGCAACATGAGGTAGCTACTCACACTGATCGACTGTGGCATGCACTGGATCATTTGATTGGAATGTTATATCTTGAGTTAGTTAGCTGCATGCGTATATCATAATTTGGTACTCAATCATAATGATTATGCATTCAAAGGGATGCTTGTTTCGACATAGGTTTTGAGTATATAAGGATAGGCTATCAACTAAGCAAGACATGAAAATGAGCAAGTTAAAGGTCTAATAACAAGCTCTCGTCCCAAGAAAGAACTCACATGTTTTGAAGGTGGTTTTGGGATTACCTGAACGTTGGAATGCATCCCACATGATATCTTCATGCTCTTGGATGCCGAAGAGACACAGGGACGCAGCTTCAATGCCAAATACTTGCCAGAGTAACTTTCCAGTGTTGTTTTGCCGCAAGAAGTCCTGAAAGAAGAGAGATGCTCACACAATCCAAAGAAAGGATATAGCAGCATAAGATCTTCAGGCAGACCTTCGGATGCATGTATAGCCAGAATCTTATTCCCCTCCACAAACTGCGAGGGGCAAGTTTCGAGCACATGCAGTCTTCCATCGGTAGCCAGCACTGCAATGTTAGAGGTCGATACATCAGCAAAGCTCTTGGAATGAAGATGAGTGCACAAGTCATAAGTGCATGCAAAAACAAGATTCAGTTCAGTGAACAGTTAAACACGAATTGGTGCATTGTGTATAACAGCAAATTCGATCAGACTCGTAGGCTACCTTCTGGCACAGATAGCCCCTGCTCCCGAGCAGACGGCAACCAATCTGCCGGGCGGAGTAGTACTGCAGCTTCTGGTCGGAGTCGGCGAGCGTCTCGTAGACAGCCCTGTGCTTCCTGTCCTCCACGTCCTTGAAATCGCCCTACGAGTCGAGAGAAAATCAAGCCATGATGAGTTCACGAGCATTCCCGTCGATTCAGTTCCTGCCGCGTCGAGCACAGAAGAAGCAACAGCAAAACTCTAGATCCGACAGGTGATTGGAGAAAAAAAGGCATTTTTACCTTTATCTTGGAGCCGGGGCCGCCGAAGCGCATCTTCTCGCCGGCCACGAACTCCATGTCGAGCAGCTGGCGGACGACGTCGGACACCACGGCCGGGAGAGGCGCGGAGGTGCCCCATCGCTGCCACTCCTCCGTGCTCACCTCGCCGCCGTCCCCAGCGCCGGCGCTGGCGGCACCGGGGAGGGCTTCCTCCTCCTCGCTCGCTGTCTCGGCGGGGGAGACCATGATGGAGCGCGCGGGGGTGGGGCAGGGGCGCGGGGTCGACGAGTGGGGAAGGACGGCGAGAGGGTGGCGGCGGTGGAAGGGGAGGCGGCGGTGGAAGGCGAGGGCACGGATGGAGGCGGGAGGAGCCAACATCGACGCTGCTGTTTTTTATTGCTTCGCGGAACACCAGTCCGAAGTTCAGAGCAACGAAAATGGTGATGTTTTGGATTTTTTTTCCTTTTTTTTTTGTAAAATTTGATTTTTCCACTGCAAACTTCAAGCTTTTATCCTTCTTTCTTGTGGGCTCAAATGAGACAAACCGCGAGTATGAGCTATGCCATGCAATGTAAAATACGGAGTACATACTCGGTGCGGCTGGACACCAACATGATGCAAAGCTTGGTGTCCCTAGTAGATTTATTTAAATTTAGATATATTCGAATTACATAAATTTGTGACATCTTTTTTAAAAGGAGGGAACACTTATCATTAATCCTTTGTTTCAAAGTAAATGAAATATATTTTTCTTCCAAGATAAAATTTCTTAAAAGCTTGACCCAATCTATAGAAAAAGATATCCGTCTAGAAATTCAACTAATTATTAGGCTCCATGGCCCAGAATATTTTAAAATCATAAACCTCTTTTGTGTTTTTTTATGAAGCATCTAATTGAACTTGTAAACAAAATCAGATTGTTTTTTGTATTCCAAGCCGTATATTTGGTTCCTTTCAACTAGGCTATGTGCAGTGGCGGAGTTGTAGTACTCCCTCCGATGTCTAGATACATCCACATTGAAGTCAATTAATATGAACCGGAGGGAGTACAACAATTGGGTTCACATGAACCCAATGAAAATTCTTAATTATTTATTATTATAGTCTTTATCATTAAAGTTAGTGAAAGATTGAACAGTAACAAAGTTACTGAACCCAATGAGAAAACACTCTAGCTTCGCCACTGGCTATGTGGAGTTTGGTATCCATATGTGATTTACATGTTTAGACCTTATTCCATTTCATAACTCTATGAGATAGTTGTCATTACTCAAGTTTGTTCTAAATTTTAGATAGTTTCCTTCAGGAGGATTAGCTGCAAATACAACCATTTAGTGTATAATGTAGTGAGCCGTTTACATAAGAAGTCCTAAGTGGCACCAAGAGAACACATCTTGTACTCGTTTGTACCCATAGAAACATCGGTTCTTGGTTGTAATAGGTATTACTTTTTTTATAGATGAATCTTCTCATTATTGTTTGTCAATTGTTCTTCTTGCTCTGGATCTTCCGAGTCTTGATCATTATACTATAGCGGCAAATCAACATCAGATTCCTACAACTATACAAAAATTGCAAATATCGGCTTTAAGGGTTGATGAATCTATGATAAGAAAAGCTTGTTATCACAATGTTTGTATGGCTTGTAAGTATTCATTTTCCTTGTGTGAGTCCAATAAAACCATCACAAATTTTTAGTCTATAACTTCTCGTGTTGGAATTCGAAGTTCTCTAACTTGCGCCATTGTCTGTCCAGCAAACCAAAATAATGACCTTGTGAGGCTCTACTTAGAGACCATATAAAGCTACGTTAGATCTAGAGAAAATTTTGTGCAACTTAGGAGATTGGGGGAGCAAAAAAAAAGAAATGAAAATGGCGAGACAGAAAACCAAGCACCCCATACCTGGACTTGTCTTTCTTAAGGATAAGAGTAATGTAAGGTATTGGATTGGATACAGATGCATGTGGCGAATTAGGAACTCGGTCGTCATTTGTGGGCTTTATTTAATACCTTCCAATACATATACTAGGATTGTTCATTCTTATTAATATGATAATGGCACATAAACATGGATATTCAAAATTCAAATGACCTACATGTAATGCTACGAGTAAGGTGCTAGGCCACAGACGATCACTACACAACCTACCATGGTCTCACATGTAAATAAAGTAAATAAGCTTCACAATAATGTTCTGCAAACGAAATAACAGAACAAATTGACGTTTTTTTGTATTCTTGTTCATAAATCAGACATATAACAATACAATAATAGGATGAATAGGTATTATTACACTATGAAAGTACTGAAGGTGCGTAAGATATTAGAGGATGTTTGGTTCACAGCCAGAGATTGCCAAGCCAAAAATTGGTGTTTGCCACACATGTGGCTTGCCAAATTTTATGGCGAGATAAGCTTATTGGGTGGTTAATAAAATGTGGCAAGGATACCGTGGCAAGTTTTGGCGGGCAAAAAGACCGCCAAGGTTTTGCTGACGGAAAGTGTGGCAAAGGAACTTCGTGATTCTGGCTTGCAAGTTAACCAAACGCTAGCCAAAGGTGGTGTGGCGGGCCAAATCTTGGCTTGGCAATGTGGAACCAAACGCCCCCCTTAGTATTACTCCCTCCGTCTCAGTGCTTAGGGTGCAATTTTTTTTCCGATTTTTCCTCAATGCTTAGGGCGCGGGTTGTTGTGGATTGATAATCTCCCGAGTTTGCCCCTTCTTTTCCGTTCTCCTTCCTCAAAACCCGGTCAAATTAGCCCACTATCCTGAGAAACTACTGGTCTAGCCCGAGAAACGAGGGGGTCCAGGGAAACGAGGAGCTCCAGCGCGTGTGGAAGAGGCACTAATCACGCGATCATGCAGGGGTAAAGATGGAAACTAGCGTTTATTTCTCTCCTACCGGGTTTTCCTTAAAAACTGTGCAAAAAAATTACGCCCTAAGCAATGGGATGGAGGGAGTAGTACCGAAGTTTTATGCTCGATAAATATGCATATATGAGTCGAAGGTGCTAACCAAAGGTTCATTATTGAGTTATAAACTGACAAGAATTATGGAACCAAGGGAGTATGTAAAGTTTGTTTCAATTCTAAGAATCGAAAACGGTTTGAATCAAATCGAAAAGAGGAAGAGTTTAAATCAGCCCTAAAAAGAGCATACCTACCTACAGTCGCAGTAGACAGTGACACTAGTCATCAGCTGGCGCGTTCCCTGTCGGCCAGCTCCCCTTCCGGTTCTTCCCCAACCTCTCTCTGTAAACCCTAACTCCGAACCGCATCAATCGAACGGGATTCGAATCAGGGAATCGAACGACAAAAACGAACGCAAAAGCTCCCGGATTGAATCCACCAATGGACCGCTCCCGCTCCAAGCGCGGCTACCACTACAACGACCAGGACTCGCCGCCGCCGCCACGCTCCAAGCCACGCTTCGACCGCCGCGGCGCCGGCGGAGGCGGCCCCAACCCTAACGCCAACAACTACCACCGCCGCGGACCCCCCGGGGGCGGTCCCGACCGCCGCGGCGGCTTCCTGCCCCCGGACCCCGCGCCGCCCCCCTTCGCGCCCCCGCCGCCTCCCCCTCCCTCCTCCTCCTCCGCGGCGGCGGGGGGCGGCCCCGCCCCGACCACCTCCTTCCGCATCATCTGCCCGGAGTCCAAGATCTACGGCTTCACCGCCAGCTTCATCGCCGACGCGCAGGACGACACCGGCGCGACCATCACCGTCCACGCGCCCTTCGCCGGGGACCCCGTCAGGGCCATCGAGACGGCCGACGGCGACGCGGACGGCGGCGGCCGCCCGCAGCAGGCCTTCTCGCCCGCGCAGGAGGCGCTGCTCCTGGTGCACCGCCGGATCCTCGACACGCAGCCCGACGACGGCGACGAGGACGGCGAGTACGGCCCCCGGGGCAAGGACGCACGCGACCGCGGCAAGGTCACCACGCGCCTCGTCGTGCCGCGCCAGCATGTCGGCTGCCTGCTCGGCAAGGGCGGCAAGATCATCGAGCAGATGAGGTCCGAGACCAAGACGCACATCCGGATCCTGCCCCGCGACCAGAACACGCCGCGCTGCGTGTCCTTGTCCGAGGAGGTTGTACAGGTATGCTGCCTGCTACAAACATGTTTCAATTCTGGCTTGATAATGAGCGTCAAAATTGGTGTTTTGAGTGGAACATAACATGTGTCACCGCTCCATTCTAAACCATTAGCTGATGAACTAAAAGAAGGAAACAAATGCGCGTTAAAAAATTATGTTATATATTGATGGAGAAGACTCAGACTGAATACAACTCAAACAGCTACTCCTTTAAGTTAGTGATTTAGTGAGTGAATGCCGCGTCTTCTGCGCACGAGATTTGCTTTCCGTGATGACCTTTTGATGTGGCCCTTAGTGCCGCAGGTGCTGTCCACGTCTTTCTTCTAGGGGTGTTACCGCGTTGAGTTAGTGGGAAGGTAAAAGCGTGTGGATTGATAAAACCAAGGAGAAACTTGTGTGCAATTACGTTGTTCTAATACACAAGTTCTCTGTTTTCTTTCATATGTGTATATTCCCTCTACCGAGTCTGTTATGGTATCTCAAGTTCGTTTGCTTCCACGTGGAGTGACATTGAGGTGGTATGCTGATAATCATTGGCTTCATACAGTAAATCAGTAAAAAAAAAAAGAGTTACTTTTAAGCCCCACTGGTTCGCTTTATTTTCAACGGACATTTCCTCCCTCGTCAGCAGCTTCATTACCTGCTAAGTCTGGAAGGGTAGTAAAATCACTCACAACAATCAATCTTTTCTTATGATACTGATACGATGCAAACGGTGACACCCCCGGATAATGTGTCTGTGCATTTGTGTCTGTCTTCCCTATATGTGTTCTATACCTGCCTTTTGGTAGTATGGGTCTTGTTTAGCCGGAACACCTAAGTGTACGTCTCCTAGTTGCTCATACCAACCATAGGTATCTTATCCTGAACAAACTGAATATTCTCAGATGCAAACAACAGTAAGAAGCTTAAAATTAAAGACAAATCAAACAGATGAATGTTTGACTCTTACAATATACTGAGTGATGCCTAATCAGCTACGCTCAAAATTGGGCTTCGTGGCGATCTTTAACCTTTTCCCATCCTAGCTCTCACAATTCTGTTGATTGATCACCCTGATTCCCAGGATATGTCCTGCTAAAAAATTATTGTAGGCTCGTAGCTATGCATTTGTTCTCGATCCTTTTCTGGTTGTTAAACTTATTAACTATAGCTTAAATCTGATGCACCATCCAAATAAATGTCTTCCAGGTAGTCACTGATGGTTCCAAATTCATGTTCCTCAAAATAGGCTTGAATCCTGAAACATCAACTCTAAATATTGTGATTTAGTAGTGACTTTATAATCTGCCAGTTACTTGGTGGAGAACTACTGGGGCTTCATTGTTTCTTGACACCATATAATTGTAATTGTGATTTTAGATGCATGATAGGACAAATTGCTTTTGCTCCCATTTTTTTCATTGTAAAACCTGTCTTCTGAGGTGTATTATTCTCATGATATGTTATTACAGATTGTTGGAGAAGGGAATTGTGTTAAAAAGGCTGTACTAATTATCTCTGACCGTCTGAAAGAAAGCTTACACCGTGATCGTGGTCCCTTCCGCGGACGGAATTCACCAGAGCATCGAATTTCTCAGGCTGATGAATACTTGGGTGGTCAGCCGATGCCTGCATTTGAAGAACCTTATGCCCGATTCGATCAAATTAGAAATAATGGTAGCATGGAGCCACCAGGATATGAGTTTGATTCAAATGGTAGCAAGTTCAATGAACATCCAGAGATGCCGTTTGATGAAATCATATTTCGAATTCTTTGCCCAAATGACAAGGCCAACAGTTTAGTAGGATCACGTGATGGAATAATAGAGATGTTACAGGTTGACGTTGGTGTTGATGTTCGGCTTACTGATCATATTGCTGGATCTGATGAAAGGGCTCTAATCATCACATCTAGAGAGGTAATTGACATAACTTATGTCCCTGTACTTTATCGCCCTACATACTAGCCTGCTTCTTTAGATGCATGGTATACTTTCACCTAAATATGTTACCGATTGTAGCACCAGTCTAAAGTAGCATCACTTGCTAGGTTGCTATCTGGGAGAGTTAACTTGCTCCAGCGGTCTTTGACTTGTTGCCTGACGAGACTCAGCTATGGAAGTTTGTGATTTTCACCAGTTATGGAAGTTTCAGTAGTTATCTAATTTAAATGAAACTGGGAGATGTTAGCTCAGCTATTCAATACTCCCTCCGTTCCATATTAGTTGTTGCTGATTTAGATGTATCTAGACACATTTTGTGTATATAGGTACATCCGAGTCTGCGACAACTAATATGGAATGGAGGGAGTACACTATATCTGTACAGTTTCAATCTTGAGATCTGCGAAGCAATTCTAGTTGAAAAAAGGCACATATTGCTTAACGGTTAACAACAGTCTTTGCTTGCGTGTAACCTTACTTTGGCCTTATGGCATGATGCATAGATATTTTGATATCTGTTTATTTGAAATACTTAAGTTTGTTCTAGTGGAAGTTTTATGAACACATATAATTCAGTTTGTGTTAACTTAAATTTGGGATCACTTTTTCCCCTCAGGGGTTCCGTTTTATATTATTAACGTACCCTTAATTTTGATGTAGGGCCCAGACCACGAGCTTTTTCCAGCTCAAGAAGCATTGCTGCACATTCAAACCTATATCGTAGATCTTGGCCCTGACAAGGATAACATTATCACAACAAGGTTACTTGTCCCTTCAAGTGAAATTGCTTGCTTTGAGGGAAGGGACGGATCATTATCTGATATACAGAGGCAAACTAGCGCAAATATACAGATATTACCAAGGGAGCAAGTTCCATCTTGCGCTCTAGAATCTGATGAGCTCATACAGGTTGGTCTTCATTGGCAGTACATCTTCACTTGTGCTATTTTTGAGAATCTAACCAGGTAGATCCATGTGCAAAACGACTACATGGCTGTATAATTGTTTTTTTTTGGAAGTTCATATCAATTAGTTATGAGGGTTGCAGATGGTATTTCTGTGTCAATACGGTTGGAATGCAGCAGTATCTGTTTAGCTCTTTGTTTTTTGAGCCAAGATGGAGTTGGCATGTTTCTTAGTTGCTTCTTGCCCATGAGGAATGAGCAATAGGTTATGCATTAATTTATAAAGTTCCATGTTAATATTCTATGTTGCCTAACACAGATGCAAAATTTATATTGTTTGAGTTAGAAGTTTATTGTCCATTTATTTTTGAGGTTAACCACAATATGTTTTACCAGATTGTAGGAGAGATTAGAGCTGCTCGGAATGCTCTCATGCAAGTAACTACGAAGTTACGAAGTTACTTATACCGTGAGATGTATGGTCCCAACCAAATTGGCAGCATTAATGTGCATGGATCCATTTCTCCAGTAAAAGACTCACCTCGTGGACTGTACCCTGGAAATGACCTTCCAATGGCCATGTACCAACAAGCACCACAAATGACAACTTCTTGGCACTCAAAGGTATCTCGAGCTTGATGCAACAAAGTATTATCCCCCTCTGTTTATTTTTATTTTTGAGGAATCCCCTGAAGTATGTTTGCCCCTGATGTTCTCTGATACCTTCTGTCTGTGTCTTTCAAAATGCGTTTAGTCGCCATACATCAATCTACTGTTAAGCACTATCAGTGGCTTGTAAAGTTGCATTCTTCATGGCAGAGAAAAACACTTACCTAAATGATTCATAATCATGGCAAAATTTTACTGTATGACGTGAATATTATACTGTATGCAGCAGAGTTATATAGTGCATCTTACTCTTCTTTTTTCGATAAAGAGTGCATGTTACTCTTCTAGTCACTGCTTCTAGTGTCTTTTATCTGGAGTCTGATAATAATGCTTGGATGACATACGAATGTTTAATTGCAGGATAGTGGAGTTAGTGCAAGTGGATCATTTGAGCAAGGGAGCAACATTAACGATGATATAAGGCAAAGTGCTCCAAAACGGTAAGTTTGTGTGAACACTGTCAGTTCTTCCGTGTTGATCCATGACCACCTTATATTTTTTTCTCCATCAGATTTGCCGTCCCCCTAGTGACTAGAAGCACATTAGAAGTTGTCATACCAAATAGTGCAGTTGCAAGCCTCAGCATGAGGGCTGGAAGCAAGCTTGCCCAGATAAGCGAGGTGCTGTATATCCTGATTTTTTGTTCTTAGCAACTAAGTACCGATACTTCTTCGCCACTCTTACTTTCTAAACTCTGCTGGAAACAGATGTCTGGTGCATCTGTCACACTTGCTGAAGATAGACCTGGAGCCATGGAAAAGGTTGTCCGAATATCTGGTACCCCTGAGCAGGCCGACAAAGCTCAGAGCTTGCTCCAGGGGTTTATACTTAGCAGTGAGTCTCTCTTGCACTCTTCCTATCTTTGAATTACATCGTCTACACTGTGAAATATATAACTCTTATTCCCTTTCCACCTGCCAGTCCAAGATGACATGCCTTCGGGCTAATGGAGTCATTGCTGCATCTTACCCATCGCAATGTTCAATAGGGCCATTTGTCTAATTCTTTCGAGGAACTGCCTGCGTAGTTTAGGTGGAGTGCATGAGTTCATGCGAGATGTTTATCTTCTAGCTGTATAATTTTTTCCCTGATTAAGCCTTGTGGCTATACATGTACAAGTGTTCATGTATGATATTAGCTGTTATGTAGCCAAGATGTGCTTGGTCTTTCCCACATTAGAATGAACAGGCTTGTAGAACAATAAGGACAATGGATAACATCTTTCTACTAATCTGTAGCATGGTGTTCTTTTGCTGGTGCTAGTAATGTCAGATTGGGTGCTATCATCAAATAGTTTAACTCAGGGTGCTTATCTGTTATCCCTACGCACGCATGTGTTATTGGTATGCAAAAAACTATTTAGAGCTGACATGATATTCTGGCCCTGCAACAAATCGTGGAAAGGGCCTGCATCGAATGGTGATATTCTGTGATCAAATTGTAGTGAAATCCTGCATCGAACCATGACATTCTGGCACTGGAACAAGTCATGGTGAAGTCCTTTTTTTTGAACTGGTGATTTGTATTAATTGAAAGCAGAGTTTTGATTACAATCTTGGCCAGCTCCAGCACGCAGGAAGGTGCTGAACCAACACACCACCACTACCACTCACAAGGCAAAACTAGCGAGTTCATGAGCTGGCTTGTTTTGCTCTCTGTCAATTAATACAAACCATGCATGATTATATGGATTCTTCCAGGTTGCCTACATAAGCATGTTGCTGATTATAAATTTGATTACATACTTATCATGCAAACTCAAACACTAGCTCTAAAAAGTACTCCATCCATCCGAATGAATAAGGCCTTAATTCTGGTGTCAACGCTACTGTTTTGGACATTTATCATGCAAACTCAAACAAAGCTGCCGTTTCAGACATTTTTTTTACAGCTAGGGCGTATATTATTCAAAATGGAGTCCTAGTGCTATATAGCAAATAACATCTTGATAGCATGTAGTTTTTTTTTTTTTTTTTTTTACAGCAGAGCACTCCCAGGTCCCCTCTCCGGGTGCTCCTCAACTCAATGTCCTCTAGTGCTACTCATCATATGCCCTAGATAAGAACTTTCACCATTACCACAAAGCTTGAGTTACTGGAATCCCCTCTATAATGGATTACACAATGATTCTCATCCTCGGTCATTGATGAAGAACTTGCTGCCATGACCATCGAGCCAGATGCCAAATTAGAAGTCCCGGGGAGATGGTGGGTGGAGGGGTTGGGTCTGGGGGGTTGCTTGATCCTACGCCGGTATAGGCTCATTTCCTGTTTGTTGCGTACACATGAATACCATGTTGCGATTATTCTAGATACCTGTTGGAAAATGTGGTGAGTATTGCATTCGTATTGCAAGATAGTTTTACATTGCAACAAACCTTTGGCTCTATGCTCGTGTGTGACTAATGCTGTCAGCGATTTGCTAGTTACTATTCTTTTCTCAGCGATTTTGCTATGATCAATAGAAGTTTGTTACACATACAAAAATATTTATAGCGTGGTATGTCTAGAATATTGTAACGAGGGAGGCTGTGACGATGTTGTGTACATAGAAATTGAACACCCTCTGCTCGACAGGTATCAATCATGATAACATGCATAAATAGACTGAGATGATCATCATGATGTTTTTTCGATAAGGACAAGAATCCGGTTAAACGACCTGAACCGTTTCGTCGACCCTTGTCTCTCATCTCGAAAATTGCAAATAATAATCCAAATTTCTCCTCAATTTTTCATTACTTCGAATAGGGTACTTAGTGTACATGTACATGTCTTGTCCGCGTCCTCCGCACGGACCAACTGCCTGGAGCAGCCCCACACAGCTTTGTCCAGGAGCCCACCGCTGTTGTGGGTGGTGGTGGAGGCCGCCCTAAACGTGTCGGTGAATAAGAGCTCCACCTCGTTGGAGGCGGGTGTAAGGGTACATTGCCCCTAAGTGTGTTTTTGGTAATTAATGATAATCCTTGTTGACTAATATTATCATTGAGTTTATATGTATGAATACTCCTAGGTATTTTTCATATAGTCCATGTGTTGGATTCAAGTTGCGGATGCCATGGAGATAAAGATATACCTTGGGTATTGACATCATGATCTTGAGTGTTTGGTTTCAAGAAAAGAACTCAAGATATGGCTCTAAGCCGGTGTCATGATAGTTTCATGAGTTCAGATATGGATGACTATGGTTTAGAGCATGCAATCAAATAAAGATATTATGATAGAGCATGAGGAGATACAAGGTTGACCAAGACTAAGAGCGAAGATTGAATTCAAGATGGTCAACACATGAAGCATAAAGATTGTACCACTTTGGATCATGTGATCTTGTGGATGGTAAACCTTGCCAATTATGCTTCATGAGATAACCCCTTATATATGTGTGTTTCGATATGGGTTAGATATCTCGAGAACTTATGCTTGAAGCTTGTCGCCCATTCGGTGATAATGCACGTGTGAAGATGTGCTTCAAGGAAGCTTTCCCATAGTGATGTATGGTTGAGCAATCATGAATCTTCCGAAGCAACAATCATCAAGCGAGGCATTCCAGCTTGAATGGAGCTTGAAGCGTTGTCATCAAGATCAAGCGGGATGCGCAGGGCAAAGGTATGATCTTGCTAGGTTTTTCTTTTACCGGTCTCAAGGTGGTTATTTGGAGACCGGGTTATAGGATAGATAACAGCACTTTGCATCGTCTTAATCCTTTGCATAATTTGCCGCTGCCCTGGTACGCCATCGACCACATGCCGCTAGACCTGTCGGAGGAAGATGCCTTCAATCTGGCATTGCGTGCCTCGGTGCCACCACCTCCGCCGACGTACCAGTGGGCAGCATCGGTATTTGCTCCGGCACCTCCACCTTCACCACTTGTCGCACCAGCATTTGCTTGGCCAGTCCCCGACTGCCCATGGGTGATCCTGGATCTTGTCGACCAAACCCAGGTGCCCAACGACGACGTAGGCTAGGATTAGGGTTTTAGGCTTTTAGTAGGTCATGACCTTTTATATTTTCATGCTTTTCTTTTGCACTATGTAAAAAAAATTACGATTTTTGTTTGGAAAACAAATACTCCGTACGTCGGGCCATTGGGGCACCTGGACCCAAACGGTCAGCATATCTTTATAACCGAGTTCACGTGTAAGATCCAACGGGGGCGCTTGGAGCCTTTTCCTGGCCGTTTCGTTCGATTCCCGATCAATGTCGGGTTTATGGATGGCGTCGACGCAGAAACTTGAGTCGGGCGCTTAGCTGTTTTTTTTCCCCTCCCGATTTGGACCGAACGGCGGCGGGCGCTAGCCCAAGTCGCTAGAAAGAAAAAACCTGCAGACCTGTACGAGCCTTTCCTCAAACGGATTAATCGGAATCCAGAGCGTCGCGCGTTGCGTTGTACGAGCAGGTATTCAGTAGCGACGATCTACAGCTCACCATTGCGCTTAGCTATTACCCAATTTCTTGCCTTTTGTTTTAATTCGCTTTAGCGCCCAATCAAGCGCGCGCGCCCCCCAGTGTACATGCCCTGATTTTGGCGCCTTACTTTTCTTTAGTGATCCGATTCCAGTCGCCAGAGTGCTTGTGCTTTTCATGTGATGTCGTGTCTTGGATTGTCGTTCCTCCTTTGTTTTGTTCGTTGGGATCTGCAGTTCCTCCCTTGTTTTAGTTGGGGTCTCATCCTTACGGTAGTAAATTGGGTATTTTGATCCCTTTTGTTTTTGCCAAAACCTAGCTGTGGTTTTTGGTTCAATTTTATCCTGGTTGATTTGTGATTAGCATGTCTTTTGTGAGGTCGGATGTCCGCCCTTCGGTATTTGATGACCATGCAACTATTAAAAACGGTTATACGGTGCTCTTTTATGACGTCTGAAAGTTTGTATTTTTTTTCCTTTTCTTAAGGGTTTGAAATACGATGAATATCAAGAGAACAGATGTTGCAACTAGCACAAAGAGCAGTAAGTCATTCTTGTCAATCTTCACACCCTTTTTTTCTGTGCTTAGTCGTACAGTTTTTTACAAAACTATGCTCTACATTGCTTCTGTAACTAGGAAACCTGCGTTCATCCGGTAGATTCATTGATGGAGAAGGTGTACTCAGTCAAGCACTTGCTGCAAAGTTGTCTCCAAGCATTGTCTGGCTTACCTCATTCGATGGTGATTGTACTATATGCACATTACTCTTCCATCTCCTGTACTTAATCATCATGACTGAAGTTCAGTCCTCCTGTAGGTAAGAAGCTTCATTCAGTATGCACAGGCATAGTTGTCCTAAGTAGTCAACATGGTGCATCTTACGTGACATCTGGAGATTTGATTACATCTGGACGTTTTGATGCAAGTAAACCTTCATCGTATCTCTATAAACTAGAGGTTTGTACTGCCAACTTTTCTGCACTTCCTTGGTGCATATCCGTATCTTTATATTAGATGAGCTAGCCAAGAAGGCTCTACTGTACATTGTCACCAGTGTGACAGAAACAGAAAATGGAACAAGGAGGTCTATCAACCCAAACTGAACTAGCAAACACCTAGATCTTCGCTTGCTGATTTAAGATGTCTGTAATCATTTGCTAATCATTCGTATACCTGTTGTCTTGTTACAGATAAAAGTGCATCTACCAAATGGGGAAGTGGTGAATGCATATGTGCAAGACTACATTGTGGCTTGCAACATGCTTGTTGTAGCCTCGGAGTCCTCCCCTGATCTCCGCCCGGTATGTCTTGATAAACAGATGCAAGTTGAGTGTTGCACTAAGGTATTAGCTGCAAGTTATTGCACACCAGACAAATTTTTGGTCACAACTGGGGTAGTGACTAACAATCCGACTCTGGATGAGAGTTATGGAATCAATTGGTCCTCGTGCGAGATCACTGAGGTGCTTTGCCAATTTCTGTTCTCTATTTTTCTAACAGTAGCTTCTTTTGAGGCATCACATATTTTATTTTGTGTTAGGTTGGAAGAGGTGGACCTCTTGTTGATTTTGATGGGTATCTTCTTGGGATGAACCTCCATACGATAGGTGGACACACCTCTTTCGTACCAACACAGTCGATTGTTGAATGTATGATCGATCTTGGGTTTTGGTATGTCATCTATACTTTAATCGTACTGCTGAAAAATACAAACACAAAACAAGTGATGAAGTCTTTGGCACTTTAATCGATCTTGAGTTCAACCAAAGCTAGCTAGATCAAAAATTGCGCTGGCCCACCTGATTTGGATGATCTTTGGAACATGTCAAAATTTTGGCTCACCTAGCCCTATGTGCACCTGTGTTTTTTTCTTCACTTTATTTAAACAGGCTAGATGTCCCTATAGGGGACAATCTGATCTTACGATGTTCAAACCCTTGCCATTTTAGGACAAGCGACTTCAGTACAGATCTTCCTTACACCATCTAATGAATTTGATGCACTCTGTTGATGTGTCAACACCAAACGTGCTCTTGGAGCCCAGTTCATCTGGATCCCAGTGAGCAGAAGGGTGTGGGAAAGCTCTGCCAAAAAATTGGCTTCGCAGCTCTCCCGTCCTTCTATCTGGGTCTCCTTTGGTGGTCAGAGGTGGCTGACCAGGAGCCAAATCGTCATGTCTTACCTGCAGATTTGAACACATGGACATTTCAATTGTTTTTAAAGTGTAGGACTTTTGAGTTGATTAAGCAAACGTTTATGTGCAAGTGTCCGCTTAACTAATCCTGTCTAGCACAGCCCAATAGCAGGCCAACACACTTCACTGATCATTTTGTAAAAAAGGTTGTCCTGAATTCAAAGGATGATGAGTTGATGACTATTTGTTAGCGTTCAAGTTTGATTATAGTCATGTTGATTGTAGTTGGCGATGGCTAAGTCTCACTCTGAATGGTGACATGTGTCATATGTGATGGACATCTGTATTTCTTTACATGCTCACATCTTTCAAGTTTTTATTGGCTCATCGTGAAAATGGGTTGGAATCAAACAAGCACTAATCAAGCCAAGTTCCCAACTATTTGCCAAGCAAGTTGGCTGCAAACCAATCAGAGCCCTAAACATTTTGCCAAAACTTTGGCACATACAATTGTTATAATTCAAAATATTGGTCATGCCTTTGCTTTGGTAATCGTACCAAAATTTTGGTTGGGCTAGTTATCTGGGACTCAAAACAAATACCCTCAACTACTGAGAAATATACTCTGCATTATGATTAGTTTACTACCTTCTGCTGCAGGATCTATGTAAATAATGTTCCCAGACCAGATGACTTCAGTTCAGAAGGTGAGCTAACCACAACCACTCCTTTGTAATTGTTATTACAATAACATAGGTCGTTCTGAAGTATACATATATGAAGTCAGTTTGTCTCATTTCAGTCCCACGTCCATTATAGGTACTTCAAGTCTAGTTATAAGTAGCTCAAGTCAAACTGTCTCAACTGAGGGAAGTGAAAATAAGAACCAGGAACCTTGTGCATTTCCAAACCACGGGGCTAATGGCGTATGGTGTGACCTCAGTGAAGAACTTGCTTCAAATTTGTCTCCAAGAATTATCTCTGTTGCTTCATTTCATGGTGATTATACTACTATATGCACATTTCCCATGTTTGCACTTAGCCATCAGTAGTTAATGACTGAAATTATGCTGTTGTGTAGGAGAGGCATTGTATTCTGAATGCACAGGTATTGTTATTGACAGAAAACTGTCTTCAGCCTCTTTTCTGACGACGGGAAGTTTATTCGGATCACTACACCGAATATTGTGGCACTCTTTGACGGTTTGTGCTGCCAACTTTTCTGTGCTTCGCCTGCTTATCTATGATATAGTTAATGGTTACACATAACGTTTGTCTTGCTTTGCTGTATTTCCAGTTCATGGTACGCCTTCCCAATAACGAAAAAGTCAAAGTGTGGTTGCAGTATTATTCGGGTCCTTCCAGATTGGCTGTTTTCATCACCCATAACTTGCCGCCCTCCCTTGATCTTCTTGTAGCAAGTTTTGCCAACGACATGCAAGTTGAGTGTCTGCTGAGTTATTAGCTATAAGGAGGTGCTTTTTCTCAGGCAAATTAATGTCCACGAGAGGGTCACTCATAGGGGGAATTCATAGTGAAGGGCGTAAACTTTCCACGTGCAAAATCATAGAGGTGCGCTGTTGATATCTCTTCTGATTGCTCTACATGATCGAAGTCAACAATTGTACAGTGAATTCATGATATTAGGGTCATAGTTATTTGATAGGCACTGAACTTTTTGATGCCCCAGAATTACTTGTTTCCCCTCTGTTTGGTAGGCTGAACTTATGTTAATTTTTTGTGCTAGGCTGCAAGTGGAGGACCACTTGTTGACTGTGATGGGAATATTGTTGGCATCAACTACTATGATGCGGAACAAAACCCATTCTTACCAAGTAATCTTATTTTAGAATGTTTGGGGCATGATATATACTGGTAAGGTTGAATTCAAGCGTTTATGTTGAACAGCTTTTCTAGTTAGCTTACTGTCCTTTGCTAGTTTCTACTTTTTCAACAAAGTATGATAGTATGCAAATTGGTTGAGAAGACATTATTTCTGGGCTGGGTCTCTTGACAGAAGTGCAGATGTGTAGAATAAATCAAACTAATGAAAGCATTGTGTGAATGAAAACATGGGATGCATTTTTCCCCATACGGAATAAAGCAAAGCCATATCCATATGCAACAAGAAAAAGATATAAGGATGGAGGCCTCAAAACGCTAACAGCTAAAGCTGGAAATTTCAGTGAGCTAGAAATAGGGTGTCCATATGCTAGACTAATAGTAACTTTCATTCAAAAGCCATGCTGATGAAAATAGCATATGCATTATGCGGGGCCAAGAACTTGTGAAAGCTATGAATTTTTATGTTGTGCTTCTTTATTGAAATATATATTGAGTAAAGTGAGAACACCAAATGTCATGGTTATGAAGGTGATGGGAGCATTGCAACTTGCAAGATGTCCACCCCATTGCTACCTTTGAAACCCTTAAGTTTTGTTTGATTTTGAGGTCAAGAAGGAATGTGTTGAGATATCCTTGTCCGCATGGATGGGGGTATCCTTTTTTCTGTTTGGTTGGATTAGAGGGGATGCGCCAATTTGTTCTTGGGTAGAAGATTGTTTCCTTGAAGGGACGATGTATATAGGTTGCTGTGCTGACCTTTTTGTCATGAGGTGATGAGATTGCTCCTTTTTTGCATTTGATTTCAACGAGACATAAGTTTTACAAGTTCACAGTGGTAAGTTCAGCAATATATTAAACCAGACAACATTTTATGAAAAATAGAAACTGAAACTCAGCATATTAGTGCACCTATTCTCACGAAGAGAGCCGTTCCGAAGACAGCCCCCCGCGTCGCTCGAGCGGAGCGGCTCGGCGGATCTCCCTCGTGGCGCACCCTCCGCCGCTGCCGCTGACGTCGTCGCGGTGGCGGCGGCCCCGGCCTCCAAAGGCGGCGCGGGGGGAGCTCGCGGTGAACGCGGCAGGCGCTCGGGCGTCGGCGGCCAGGCCCGGTGGTGTCGGGCGGCGCGGGATGCCGGGGCGGCGGCCCCGGCTTCGACGGCGGTGGTGGCTGCCTGGGCGTGGTGCGGCGCGGGCCGCCCGCCGGCGTGCACGGAGTGGCGTGGCGCGGTGCTTCGGAGGATCTTCCGCGGCGGCTCGCTGCGGGCCTCCGGCGGCGCTCGGGCGTCGGCGGGCTGGTGCGGCCAGGGCCGATCTAGGCCCGGAGGGGGCTGATCTGGTCCTGCTCGGACTTCGGGGCTCGTCAGCGCAGGCATGCCGGGGCGGCGGCCCCGGGGACGCGGTGGTGGAGGGTTGGGGACGGCCGGCTTCGCCTCGGCACGGAGGTTGCGCGGAGGACGGCGGATCTCGGGGTGTCTCGGCGTGGTGGTCGCGTGGAGGCTGGTCCCAGCTTCGTCGGTGTCCCGGTGGTCGCGGTGGACCACTGCGTGTGGCAGGCTGCCATTGCTGGCACCTGCAGGCCCATGGCAGAGGTGAGCCATGGCGCTTGGGCGGCGGCGCGGCGGCGCGGCGGCGCGGCTCTTGGTGGTCCGGGCGTTTGCTTCGCAACGTCTCGGCGACGGCGGCAAGTTGGCATGAGGAGTTGGCCTACCGTACGTGGAGGCCGGAGCGGCGGCTCCGGGAACTTGGTGTGTTGATGGTATGCCTCTGGCTGTGTGGGCGGCAGGCTGTGTGGGCGGCAGGGTATATCTCCGTGGCGTGGGCGGCGCCCCTGTTGTGGTAGTTTGTGCTCGTCCGGGGTTTGGGCTGTCTTCGGCAGCGGCGGTGTTGTAGGTCTCCGGACGAAAGTCTTGCCCGACTCGGTCGGTGCCGGCAACGGCGACGCTCGAGGGCGCCGTTTTCCTCCTTGGAGGCGTTGCTGTGGAGTCCTCACACACCTCCGTCCATCATTCCAGGGTGAAAACCCAAATCCTGCTCTGGATTGAATGACGGCGGCGTCTTTGGACGTCGTCACCTCCTTGAAGGCGTCATTTCTTGGAATGTTTGGGAGCCATCTCCGGCAATGCCTTGGCTACTGCTTGGGTCGACGTTTTCGTGTTCCGTCGGTGCGCGAGTGCCGCTGGCTTGCCTTGCGGCCTGCCTCACCCCTCGAAGCTTGAAAGGCCTAGCCGTCTCTTTCGGCTCTGACTTCCTTTCCAGGGACGTGGACCGGGCAGTCGTGGCGCTCGCTGTTGCCGTCGTGCTGGTGCCTTTCGGCGGAGCTCCAGACCTGGTTTATCCAGGTCGTGTGGCCAGGTGTGCGGGTTTTCGCCGGTTTTCCCAGAAAAACTGTGCCGTGTTTGGTTTTCTTTTGTCTGGTTTTCCTTATAAACCGGACACGGTGTTGTGTTTGTATCGGTTTTCGGCCAGTTTCCCTTATAAACTGGCCAAATTTCCCTCTTCTTAATGAAAAGGCAGAGCTCCTGCCGGTTGCTCCAAAAAAAAAAAACTCAGCATATTAGTCATCATGGAGGCAAAACATATATGCCACAGCCACATAAATTAGCAACTTTAACATGACATGAAATACAATTTGACAATAACAAATACTACAACCATTATTAACACTCCACCGGTGCAAAGAAGTAAAGTAATAATCATCAAGATGGTTTTATGTAATCCCAAGTCTTCCCCTTCAATTTCCTCAGACGGTTAAATGTCCACTTTGCGCAGCAGAAGGCTTATCACTGATGCTTGAACCACTGCTACTGCTAGCATTTTCTCTGTCTGTTGAACATGCAAGTTGCTGCCAGGCACTCTTTCGCAAGCAAAATGTGACTTGAACACAACTAAATAGTACCCCATGTAGGCAAGTACACTACACTTCCATGTAGGCAATCTCACAACCATCCCTGTGAGCATGAAATAAAACTAAAATCTTGCCCATTTTCTTGCTATGTTATTCATTCCTGCGTCTATATTCTAGTACATAACACTGCACTATTGTTCTTGTTGCAGAACCGTGCTGCTCATTTTCTATATTTTTATTTTCTTGCGAACTCTGTGTTTTCGATCACTGTCATTCAGTTGTTTTAGTTGTTTGACATCCATGCCTGAAATTGACTCTTCAGTTTTGCATCGATTACTATATTCAGGGCTGCAAGTAAACTAGACCGTCGCCGGGCAGATATGATTCAAAATTCTTCCACACCTCGTAGTAACGGTCCAAATGGTAAGCTAAGCACAATCACCCTGTTGGATAACTGTTGGTGTATCTGTTGGGCTGTCTTCTTGTTCTCTGTTGTGGCCCACTTGGCCCAGCCCAGTCCTGACCTATATAAGGTGCTTCTATCTCTGTAACCCTAAGAAGTGTGAGTTCCTCCCTGCAGCCTCCTTCTACCTCAGGTTAGACCCTCACCTCTGTCAACATGGTATCAGAGCAAGGGGCAGTGAGGGCAACGACGGGAAGGACTGCCGATCTGGAAGCCTAGTCTGATGTGGCAGCTAGGAGGAAGAGGAAGAGGAAGGGAGCAGGCTGCTGCGGCGGCAAGGAGGGGAAGACAGTGACAAGTAAGGAGACGAAGAGGCATCCTGCGGGTAAGTCCTTTGGTGATTGAGGTTAGTTTGGTGTCAAGCATGGGGGACAACAGGGATTTGGCCAAGGCTCTGGAGAAGCTGGCAGAACTTATCACTAACAAAGGAGATGGAGGAGGATCTGCTGGAGGGGGAGCAATCGTTCCCCATACTAACATCGGTCAGAAACTTGAGCTGCCGGCGAACGAAATCAAGTTGGAAGGAGTGGCCAACTATCTCCGGTGGTCAAGGAGGGCGCTGTTGATTTTGAACTCGAAAGGGCTGGATGAACGTGTGAGTGGTGAATCTGCAGAACCAGCAGACAAGACCAGTCCGGAATGGAAACAGTGGAATGCCATAAATTCTCTGATTGTGGCATGGTTGCTTAACTCTTTGGTCCCTAACATTGCTGCTTCTGTAGAGGCACTCACAAAAGCTTCAGAGGTATGGGACACCCTATCAAATCTTTATTCTGGAAAGGGGAACATTATGTTGATTGCTGAGATTGAGGATAAAGTGCATGACTTGCAACAAGGAAACAAAACTGTGATGGCATATGTGGCTGAGTTGCAGCATCTTTGGGGAGATTTAGATCATGTTGATCCTCTAGAACTTGCCCATGGGGAATGTGTGAGTGCTGCTGCAAGCTGGATTGAACGTCGGCGAGTCATGAAGTTCTTGAAGGGTCTTAATCAAGATTTTGAGGGGAGAAGGGCTGCTTTACTGCATCAAACCACTACCCCTTCTCTCAAAGAAGCCATTGCAGCTATGTCCAGAGAGGAAGTGCGTCTGAATATGACAAAGGGAAGTGATTCTGTCCCTCATCCGACCTTCTACACTACCGAGAGACAAGAGATGAGAGACTGCTATACTTGTGGGCAGAAGGGACACTTGAAGCATCAGTGTACCTCCTTTGCTACACCCAGTAGGGGGAGAGGAGGATACACACATGGCAGAGGAAGCTACAGAGGAAGAGGTGATGGCAGAGGTAGTGGACAGCCATATGGACAGCAGTATGGAAGAGGTAGTGGACAGCCATATGGACAGCAGTATGGAAGAGGTGGTGGACAACACTATGGCAGAAGTGGTGGACAGCCATATGGACATCAGTATGGTAGGGGTGGAGGACAGCAGCACGCTATATCACCCAAGGCACATATGGCAGCAGCTTCAGAGTCAACTACCAAGACCTCTCGAGGGGACAATCCAAGGAAGAAGGACAAAATGAAGCAACCTTTGGGAACTTTGCCCACTATGTCTACAGAGATGAAGGTAATATTGATAGAGTTTCTATAGCCACTCATAATGCTAATTCAGATTGGATTCTTGATTCTGGAGCATCCAAACATGTTACTGGAAATATTAGTGAGTTTGACTCTTATACTCAGTATCCTCCCACACATAGAGGCACTATCCAAACAGCAGATGGCACAGCACAATCTATAAAAGGGGAGGGGTCGGTGCAATGTACACCCAACATAAAATTGTCATCAGTTCTACATGTTCCTGCTTTTCCAGTAAATCTGCTATCTCTAAGTGCCCTGATTGATCAGCAGGACTACCGTATAATAGTTGATAGATATATGTGTTTAATTCAGGAAAGGGAGAGCAGCAAGAAGATTGGGACTGCAACCAGGCATAGAGGTCTTTGGCACATAGATCGTGACAAGATGGGGCATGATGCTAGTTCTGTGTTTGCTGCGATTGTTGGAGGAAAGGAGAGTATGGCACTAGTTCATCATTGTCGAATGGGCCACATGGCGTTTGATAAAATGTTTCGTGTCTTTCCTGATGTAATGAATGGAGTGGACAAAACCAAATTATATTGTGATGCCTGCGAATATGCTAAGCATACGAGAACCTCTTATGTTAGTAGAGGGATCAGAAGTGTATCCCCATTTGTGTTAGTGCACTCTGATGTATGGACGTGTCCTGTTGTGTCAGTAAGTGGCATGAAGTACTTTGTGACTTTTATTGACTGCTATTCCAGAATGACTTGGATTTATCTTATGCGTCACAAAGATGAAGTGTTCACTTGTTTCCAGAGTTTTTGTGCCTATGTGAAAAACCAATTCAATGTTCAGGTGCAAGTGATCAGAACTGATAATGGTACTGAATATATCAACAAACCTTTTGCTGCTTTCTTATCTTCGCAAGGTATACTGCACTGCACTTCATGTCCCGACACTCCTCCCCAGAATGGAGTTGCTGAGCGGAAGAATAGGCACATTCTTGAAGTGGCTCGATCTCTTATGTTTACCATGAATGTTCCCAAATTCTTATGGAGTGAGGCAGTTATGACTGCTACATATTTGATCAACAGAATGCCTTCAAAGATTCTAGGTATGCAGTCTCCCTGCCAACTCCTTCTAAATAACAATGACTTTGTTGTACCACCCAAACTCTTTGGCTGTACATGTTTTGTAAGGGATCACAGGCCATCTGTTGGCAAGCTAGATCATCGGGCTATCAAATGTATCTTTATTGGCTATTCCTCCAGACAGAAGGGTTACAAGTGTTGGAGTCCCACTGACAGGAGGACATTTGTAAGCATGGATGTTACGTTTCGCGAGTCAGAACCATTTTATGACGGTGAGAATGATCTTAGTGGCTTGTTCCAGGGGCTTGACCATCTTGGTGATGCTCAAGAGGGGGAGCAACAGCAAGGTGGTGATCAAGAGCAGCAAGATGGTGACCAACAACAACATCAACAAATTCCTATTGTTGCGGAGATTCCTGTAATTCCTGGTACACCTACACCACCTAGACCTGTACCACCACAAAGATGGCTGCAGAATCCACTTGTGTACTCTAGAAGACAAGTACAAAGGGAACAAGTAGATGCACTGGAGGAGCAACAAGACCAGGGGCAGGGGGAGCAACCCATTGGACCAGAAAATCAAGGAAGCACAAGTGTAGATGCTGCAGAGGAGAATCAATCTCAGACTGAGTCCAATAATAGCCTAGACTTGCCAATTGCAATAAGGAAAGGGATAAGGAAAGTTGGGCCCCCAAAGCGACTGAGTTATGATGACTATGACGTAGGAAATTATATTTCTTACGAGGCATTGTCACCCTCTTTTCGGGCTTTTGTTGCTTCACTGCAAACTGTATCTGTTCCTAAGGATTGGAAGGCAGCCAGGTTGGACCCGAGATGGTGCAATGCTATGATGGAAGAGTTAGAGGCCTTGAAGAAAAATAAAACATGGGAGTTGACAGATCTCCCTAAAGGAAAGAATACGATGAGGCTGTAAGTGGATCTATTCTCAGAAACAAAATGCAGAAGGAAAAGTGGAGAGATATAAGGCAAGACTTGTGGCAAGAGGATATAGTCAGACTTATGGCATTGACTATGATGAGACATTTGCACCAGTGGCAAAAATGAGCACTGTTAGAATATTGATCTCTTGTGCAGCAAATTTCGGATGGCCCTTGCATCAACTTGATGTCAAAAATGCATTTCTGCATGGTGATCTCCAAGAGGAGGTGTATATGGAGATGCCACCAGGATTTGTCAGACCTGAAACTAAAGGGAAGGTATGTAGACTGAAGAAATCTCTATATGGTCTCAAACAATCTCCACGGGCCTGGTTTGACAGGTTCAGACAAGTGATGTGTGGCATGGGATATGGTCAATGCAATGGAGACCATACCTTATTTCTACGTACATCTCGGAGCGTAAAATCACTATCCTTGCTGTGTATGTTGATGATATTATCATCACGGGAGATGATGTTGTGGAAATCGCAAAACTGAAAGGATGCTTGAGTCAGGCCTTTGAGGTGAAAGATTTGGGAAAACTTAGATACTTCCTTGGAATAGAAGTTGCAAGATCATCAAAAGGGATATCACTATCTCAAAGAAAGTATACATTGGATCTCTTAGATGATATGGGCATGCTGGGGTGTCGAGTGGCTTCGACACCTATTGACCAGAACACTAAAATCACAGCAGAGTCTGGAGAACCCATAAACAAGGAGAGGTATCAAAGACTTGTTGGAAGACTAATATACTTATGCCACACGAGACCAGATATATCATTTGCAGTGAGTGTAGTGAGTCGCTATATGCATGATCCGAGGGATGGACACTTGGAAGCAGCTCAAAGAATCTTGAGATACCTGAAGGGCACTCCGGGAAAAGGAGTGTTGTTTAAAAGTAATGGACACCTAAATGTAGATGGATATTGTGATGCAGATTGGGCTAGCTGCTTAGATGATCGAAGATCCACCTCAGGGTATTGTGTTTTTGTTGGAGGAAATTTGGTGTCATGGAGAAGTAAGAAACAATCTGTTGTCTCGAAATCAACACCAAGCCGAGTACGTAGCTATGTCACAGGGCCTGGGTGAAATGTTGTGGGTACGAAACCTTCTAAGAGAGCTGAAAATTTTAAGGCAAGGAAGCTTGAAAGTGTGGTGTGATAATATATCTGCCATAAACATAACAAATAACCCTGTCCAGCATGAGCGAACTAAACATGTGGAGATAGACAGATTCTTTATTAAAGAAAAGATTGATGCAGGGATTATCTCATTGGCTTATGTGAGATCAGGACAACAAGTGGCAGACTGTTTATCTCGCACTTGTATTTTACTAGAACAGAATCAGAGTAGCAGGTTTATTTAGAAAATATCCATGTATTGCATTGAACATAGTATGGTGGTCATATGGTTAACCCATTTTCCTTTTCGAGGAGCATGTTTACACTGTTGGTTTTGACGTTTGGCTTAGGTCCCTAATGACCCTCCTGCGTCTAAGAATGTAGAAGTGGGATAGACATATTGTACTTCATTTGACTCCTTTTCCTTCTTAATAAATCCAGATTTGATTATCCAACTTATCTCACTTGTCCCACGCCGCACCTCTTCCCTTTTGGTCTTTTTTTCCCCTAGCTCGAGGCTCTGTCGCGCCGGTCGAAAAAGAGAATCTTTGAACTTTGTGAGGTTGCAACCATGGTAGTGAGACATCGACTTGCCGAGTATAGGATGTTGGGGGCATCGGAAACTGCTCAACCGGGCGTTACTGAGCAGCCATTCCTTCAGCCCACGCGTGCTCATTGGTGGGCTAGCCCGTTTGGGTTTTGCTGCCATGCTTTGCATCGCGAGTCGACAAAAAAAAAATGGACCGATCAATGCGGAACCCTATTCGGCATTCGCCGCTCGAATATAATCTGGAGAATATTCCTTGTATGGCACTCCCTTATTTGACAGGGACCAGAACATTCTTCCCTATATGACACTTTGTGTAAAAAAAATCCTTATATGATACCGCCCGTTGGTTCCAACATGTTATTTTGTAAGTTTTTTCTTGGATGGACCAAAGTACCCCTCGGCGGCTCTGCCTATGTATCGATGAAAAAAAAATCCAAAGCCTGATTCGCCCCGTACTCAGCGGAGGGGGTTCAGGGGCCATAGGCCTTGGCGTGGCAGCGCATGGCGGCCATGGCATGACTACGGCTAGCAGACCAATCCCCGCAGCGGACAGCAACCAAGGTGGGGTTCTGGACGGTGACCTAGGCACGGTGGAGCGCATCCAAGGCAGGGCGGAGGGTGTCCAAGGCAGAGGTCGGCGGCACACAGAGGCCAAGGCACGGCAGAGTATTGTACTACTATGTTTCTTCAAAAGCTGGCATCTCTGGCTGCACGCGGAAGATGACAATAGGGAGTTCAAATTGATTGGAGGGGCACCACCATTGTGATCAATTGCAGTAGAAGCAGGCGGAGCTTCCAATAATTGTAGTGCTGGAGGTAACAGAACAGATCAAAACAGAAAATATAACCAGGATGGAAGGGGAACCAACTTAAAGCAGACTGGCCACCATGTCAGATTAGAGAACTCAAGGCCTAAAGAATTCAAAACACGCTTACATCCCAAATAAGGTCGACGGGCAAATCAAACAAGCATCACAAGTCAGCAATATGAATATCGTTGGTCGGAAATGGTGAATGGAACCTGGGTGCGCACACACCCATTTACGAAAAGTTCAAAAAAATGCTATTTAAAAGTTTCAAAAAATGTGAAGTAAATTTTTGCATGAATATATTATGTTGATACTTACTCGTGTGTGTTTTCACGGAAAAAATACCATTGTATATGACCTACACAAAAATGACAAAATGCAAATTCCTATTCCTGTGAATAGTAAAATTCCTATTCACTATTCTCATTTGGACATTTTGTCATTTTTATGCAGGCCACACACAATGGTATTTTTTCTTGAAAACTCACACGAGTAAGTATCAACATAATATGTACATGCAAAATTTTAGTTCACATTTTTTTGAAACTTTTAAATAGCATTTTTTTTGAACTTTTCGTAAATGGGTGCGCGTGCACCCAGGTTCCAAACGTCCGCAGACCACTAGAACTAGAGGAAGGACCTGTTAAGCAGACCTGCAAACACATATCGTCCTACACGCCCAAAATCCTAGTGGGTCGGCCAATCAAGCAAGTGCAGGCACAATATCATTACCGGTCATCTTAGCATCATACTATGACAGACTAGAATTGTTGTAAACATAGTACTCCCTCCGACCCGAATTACTGTTCGGGCGAGTGTTATAAGTTATTTTTACAATAACCCCCTCGCGAATTCAAAATACTTTGCAATCAGGTCCAAATCAGGACTCGTCTTCTTCCAGGAGGAGGCCGACGGCGCGGCGCTGCCGTCCGCAGCTCCCCGGCGAGAGGGAGTTCGGGGCGGATCCGCTCGGTGTCGGGAGGCTCCCACGGAGGGCCCGCCGGCCGGTCGCTTCGCCTTTCCCTGCGCAGGAAGGCCTCGTGGGCGACCTCACCGAGCTCCTCTTCCTCGACACCGACTGCGCCGTCGAGGTCGTCTGGCGGCCGTCGAGGTTTGGCCTCCTCTTCCTCGAGACCCACTCCGCCGCCGCTGCGCCGCCTTCGTCCGCGCTCGCGGCCGTCCCATCCGTGCCCCTCGCGTCGTGGACGGGGGACGCGCAGGAGCAGCTCGCAACGGCAGCTGCCGCCGGTCGAATTCGTGCTGCTGCTGCTACATTCTGCAACCAACCCGCCGGGGACGGGGCCCTGCCGGTAAGAACCTTGTACTCTGCAAAAATGACACCACCTGTTTTTCTTTCATTGCTGCAAAATTACTAGCGCTAGGCATTAACAGATCCAAGATGCAACATGGACATGGTATGCATACCAGAGCTGGACATGGCCGTGAGTAAATTATTCTCAGCTGGAGCTGTTCAGAGAGATACTTCTTACAAATTCGAAGCCCATTTCACAAAACCAAATAACAAGGCTCTATCAAATGAAACACCAGGACCAGCATAATATTGGCGGTTATTAGCGTTCCATATGTTTTAGACCAGCAGAAAAGATGATGGAAGTAAAGAGCACATGAACAAACAAGGAGTAGTGTTATTACCTAGTTCTTGACAGCCTTGGCCATCTTGCGGAACTCCTGGTTCTTCAGGAAAAACCCTGTGAGCGATACAGAATCCTCACCTGTACAACGCGTATGGACTTGAAAATCATAATATCAACAACTTGACATGCAGAGGAATGGAGGATTGCACAAAAACCGTATGTCGGAGACCAGCATTGCTCACCAGCATGGTAGGGGTCGATGACAGGCGTGGACAGGCTCTGTCTGCTCAAGGGCGAGCTGGCAGGTTGGGTCATGGGGTCCTGGCTGCTATCATCCTTGCCACTCTTCCTGTAGCAGAACTTGATCACCTGTGGCCTCTGCAAAAGGTTATGCAGTCTGAGAACAGGCGACACAGATGTCCTGAAGAAATGACAGAGTACTTACCATTACCAAAGCCATCCTTGTTCTTTTTGACAAATTTCAACATAAACTCATCCGTCGAAAGGTTCTCATCGCTGAAGTAGTACTCCACCTGCAAATTCGAAACAGTTTACTTTCAGATAATCACACCATTCAGAATATGGTTTGTGTATTGCGCGAATGCAGGATTAGAAACAGTTTACTTTCAGATAATCACACAAAAATCAGACGGTGACCGGTGTACCTGCTTGACGATCTTGTCGCGGAGCTCGTCGGTAAGCACCACACTAGATCTATAGGTACAGAAGGGTTTAAACAGCGCATGCAGCTACGGACCAGAGAACTTATAGGAGTGGACATTGTAGAGGTTGTTGGGCTCCTTGCTGAACTGCACCTTGGCGTTGCTGTTGCCGAACTGCTTGATCAGGAAGCAGTTGTTCTTCTTGACAAGCTCCCAGACCAGGGAACCCGGAACGGTAGTCATTTCCTTTCGCCTAAATCACCAAGATAAAAACAAAGAAGTTAGGAACTGGGTAGTACAACAAGATGGTACATAGCAATACACCAGCGTTGTGAAGCTTTTGATTTTACAACTGTGAATGTATCCTACTGATAACAATTAGGAGTGGACATTGTAGAATTCCCATTCCAGGAGCCAAGCCATGCAGCGAGCACCCATTCCTTCCTGGCACATATCATCCAAGGAGAGGCCGACTTAATAACCTGTAGATGTGGATTGTACTCAGTACTTTGTCAGTTTTTAATCAACTTACTGAAACAATTAAACAATCAACTGGAACCCAGCAATGTACGGGAGTATGAAACATTTATTGGTAGTTACCTGTATTTCATCAAAGCAAGTAGGGAACAAATGTGTTATCTCTAACTTCTAGCTACAGAAACTTTATGGTTGTAATGACTCTGGTCTATCTTTTTTGCAGCTCGCCCAATCCACAATAGGAGAAAATGGTCCTCCTCTTTGATATCAATTTAACTCCTCCACAAGAACAGGATGATGCAGGGAGGGATCTGGATCTTGACTTCAGTCCGCATACTCCAGAACATGCTGCTCAGCTAGAACATGTTCCAGAAGAAGAACACCAAGAACAAGAACATGCTGCGGAGGCAGACCAGATTCTAGAAGAAGAACAAGAACATGGTGTGCAGAGGCACCATAAAGATATGCCGGAGAGTTATAAATTTGTTGCATATATTGCACTGAAAGCACTAGGCAATGATAGACCCGTGGTGAAGGCGGATAAAGAAATTGTCGCTCAACTTTTGGGAATAAGTCTTAGATCTGTTGAGAAGACATGGAAGAAGGCCATAGATCAAGAGAGCAGAAATGAAGTGCTTGATTTCTCAAACAAGCGCAAGGGAAGGTGTGGAAGAAAGAGGAGAGAGCTTAATCTCGACGAAAGGGTGCCTAAAGTTCCACTAAACAAAAGGGGTACATTGAGGGCGCTAGCAAGGTCCCTTGATGTCCCTTTCTCGACACTTCAAAGACGGTTGGCATGGGGCGATTTAAGGCGCCATACTAATAGTCTGAAGCCATATCTATCTTTGGAAAATAGACTTAGAAGACTTCTATATTGCATCTCAATGATAGATGAACCATCAATAACAGATGCAAAGCTTATCTTCAAAATGATGGGGAACATAATGCATATGGATGAAAAATGGTTTGATATGACAAAGCGTAATCGAACATATTACCTAACTCTAGAAGAATCGGATCCAGTTCGCACTATCCATAACCATAACAACATCGGTAAGGTGATGTTCCTAACTCTGGTTGCAAGACCAAGATTTGATGCACAAGGTAATATGACATTTGACGGAAAGGTCGGAATTTGGGCTTTTTTCATAGAGGATGTGGCCAAGTACAACTCAAAGTATCACACAAAAGGCGATTTGATGCTAAAGAATCTCAATGTTACTAGAGACGTGATGCGGGAATACCTCTGTGAGAAGGTAATTCCAGCAATTGTTGAAGTATGGCCCGACGATGGAGACGTGGGAACCATATGGATACAACAAGACAATGCAAGAACACATGTTCCGCCTGATGATCCTATTTTTCAAGCCGCCGTAAAAGCTTCAGGATTGGATATTAGGTTGACTTTTCAACCTTCTAACTCCCCGGATGTGAATGTTCTGGATCTCTGCATCTTCAGTTCAATCCAATCCTTGGCATTTGAGAGTGCACCTAATAGTCTCAAAGAACTGATAGAATCAGTAGAACAAGCTTATGATGCATATGACGTGAATACACTTGCCAAAGTGTATGTCACCTTGCAGTATGTCCTTGTGCAGATTATGAAAAACCAGGGTGGAAATACATACAAGCTAATTCACATGGGCAAGGACAAACTGATAAAAGAGGGAAACTTGCCTGACACACTAGAGGTTGATAGTGAACTATATGAAGAAACCTTAAAGTTGATAGAGGAATATGAGAAGCAACTAAAGGAGGAAGAGGAGAAAAAGATCAAGGCTACACAAGCAAAGAAAGCATCAAAGAAAAAAGGAAGATCCCAATTAATTATGGACGATGACACTATTATCACAGCAGAAGAATATAGCACATGGTTGAAGGACCCATCAAGCATTAGCCGTCCATGGCGTCGAGTCAAGACTGTATGTCAATGTCCTATTGCTTGTAATTATCTGTATTAACTGATGCATCTTACTCACAGAATTTTATGTCTACTATTTACAGAAACTTGACCTCATCCGGGAAACACAAATAGGCGAATTTGAAGCTGCAATACAACCAAGAATAGAAGAAGAGAAGCCTAAGCAGGAGAAGAGGAAGGGAAAACCACCAATAATAGAAAAAGAGAAGCCTAAGGAGAAGAAGAGGAGAAGAGGAGGAGCAGAGGATCAAGAGGAGTAAATTATAAGCATGGTATATTGCAAACAGTTGTAAATTATTAACATGGCAAACAATTGTAAATTATAAACATGGCATACTGCAAACAGTTGTAAATTTATCAGAAACACTTATTGCATCAGCTCTCCCAGCTTTGCTAAGTGGTCTGTCATGATCTGAAAATAAGGGCAATGTAAGCTGCTGCTTTCAAAAAAAAGAAATGCAAAAGGTCAGAGACCACAAAGAAGAACTCTAGGTTTCTTGAAGCAATACAGCTGCATCAGAGTAAGGCAATACACCTTTTGTTCACATTGTACCTTACTTAATGCTCTTCATACTCGATTCTTCATTTCAAGTACAACTGCGTTGATGTTGAGTAAGTCCAAATAGTTCGTGCATTTCTACAGCTAGGAGGCAGCATGTAACAGGAATAAATGCAAGCACTTGGCGGGCGCTTGGATGCTGACCTTATTTACTCCAAATGGATACAATATATAGCAAATGGCAATTACTAAACAGAAATCTTATTTACTCCAAATGGATACAATATATAAACATGAAGTTACAGATGCACAACATGTGATTTCATCTACTTAACAAGTAAACAGTATCTTTATAACAAGATAATAACCAGTGGAAGCAGCCAATGTGCCATACACAAAAAGTACCAGCATCAGATTAACTTACTTCATGCCAAGATCAATGTGCTCCTAGATACCGAACCCAAAGCATCCCGTGTCACTGAAGTTCCTCCTGAGCAGCTCGTACTCCTTCACCTTCAGGCCACTATCCAGCAGCTGCATCGCCTTCTCACCCCTGATCGTCACGTAGCACGCAATCTTCTCATTACGCCGGATGCCGAAAGACCTCGCAGTGTACCTCGCTGCAAGCCTGCAACAACGCAATACCATCGCTGTCAGGCACCACCAACATAGACCATACTGGAACTGGACATGGCCAAACAGAATAGGCTGGCTCTAAGAAACTGACCCTTGGAGAACACCGGTGACTGTCCGCTCAGCTGCTCCAGCACCTACCAACAAATGAAAATAGAGCAGTTACGCCAATGTTTTGCAGGTAAGGTCCATTTTTCCAACACAACATATTCAGAGAAATCAAGTTCAATGTTTGGTGCAACTCAGATTTTATGTTTTGGACTGAAATATCGTGTAGGGGAAGGACATATGGTGCCACTCAGATTACACAAGTTAAGGCCAACCTACAACTATCAGAAGTGGAGCAGACAAGACTGACAACACCCAATCAATAGTTGTTACATGGTAGCATCATATCCTAATAGCACACTACAACAGAGGCAATCCACCACAGATAGAATAGGTCAGTGCCGAGCACTGGCTAGATCATCGTTGGCATACGATTTATCAAACTAAATCTCTAGACTGCTGTACAGCAAAGCTGAAATAGTAGAACCGATGATTTCATTCAACGCGGGGTCCATAATTCGAAGGGCTGATTCCCAATTACAGCAGAGAGTACTACAACCCCTCCGCCGCAAAGAGGTGAATCTGGTTCCACAGAGACTGCGAGGGGATTGGGGAGTACTAGTAGAGGTGCGCGGAGGAGGGGGAGGGGCCGGATGGCTAACGGATGTGATGTACTCCTTGCCGGAGACGGTGTGGAGGAGCTCGAAGTCGATGAGGCCGCGCTCCTGCAGCTTCTGCACCAGCTCCACCACGTTCCGCTCCGACAGGCGCACGCTCGAGCGCGCGCTCTGCGCCGCCTCCAGCTGCCGCTACAGCTCCAGGAGCTCCGCGTCCATCGCCCCTCCCTGCGTCTTCGCTTGCCGGCCTGGCGCGGTGCGATGTCGCCGGAGACGGGGAGGAGGGGACGGCGCGCCACCGAAGTCGGCAAAGTGATGCGCTTGGGGGGGGGGGGGGGAGGGATCCCTTTCATCTTTGATCTCCCTCCTCGTGAGGTTTCGATTGGAAGAAACGCGGGAGACGAGGAGGAAGCAACGCAGGAGACGAGGAGGAAGCAACGCGGCCGGCGAGGGAAGGTCGGGGCAGGCGGCGCGGGCGAGAAAGTGGTGGCCGGCGGGGGAGCGGCGGGGGAGTGTGAGGGAGAGAGACGACGCTTAACTCGGTTGTTTGTCGGGAAATACATAAGGGGCGTTTTGCAAAAGTAACATCACACCCGTTAATTCGGGCCAGAGGGAGTGATACAATAATAAATCCGACAATTACTGGGACCACCTCAAATAAAATCATAACATTATCTCGTCGCAACATCCATCAATCCACAAGGGCAACCACCATAGATACAGATAAGTAGCAGCAGACACACTATTAGTTAGAATAGCACAGAATAAAGTATAGAGGGCAGACAAATAGAAAGTAAGAAAAGCTTATTAGATAAGCGAAGTAAGTCATCGTCCCATCCAGAAGGAAGAACAACGCACAGCTAGGACAGAAGGAAGAACAACGTATGTAATGGCATATCAGATTAGCAAAGTAACTCCTGAAGACAATCAGAACACGCCCAAATCCTAAACTACACCCAAATCACTGTGGGCCGGCGAATCAATCAATCCAAGCAGAGAACATTACTAGGCACAATGTTAATACGATAATCAGCATGTCATATGGCAGGCAAGAATTGTTACAAACAACAATAATAATAAAATAAATCCGAGAATTGTCACAACATGGACCAACTGAAACTATAAAGATCTCTAGTTGCACAACGAACCACTATATTCATTGGATAACATCAGCCCACAATAGATAAGATAGGAGCAAACTAACAGAACATGTCAGAACAGAAAATATAGCCAGGATGGTGGAAGGAAAACCAACTTAGAGCATAGTGGCCAACGTTTTAGTTTAGAGAACTCAAGGACTAAAGAAGTCAAAGCGCCCTTACATCCCAAGTAACACCCAAATCACGGTCACCAGCCAATCAAGCAAGCAGAGCATCACAAATGAGTAATCAATACCATAATTATGTGATACATAGCATCGATGACAGTAATCTGGACTACCTCCTGCTAAAGATGGTAGTCGCACAATTGACCACCAAATTCATCGACCAGCAACAGCCCACCCTACATAATATAAGACAGTAGCAGACTACTAGAACTAGAGAAAGTACAAGGACGGAGGGACCAGAGGAAAATCAAGTCATCCAGCATCATACGGCAGCCTAAACATCCATCAATCCACAAGAGCAACCACCATAGATAGACAGACAGATAAGTAGCAGCACACACTATTAGATAGAATAGAAGAATAGAACATAACAGAAAGTATAGAGGGTGGACAAACAGAAAGTAAGAAAAGCTTATTAGATAAGCTAATTAATGTCATCGTCGCATCCAGAAGGAAGAACAACGTACAGCTAGGATAGAAGGAAGAACAGCTTACTCATCAGATTAGCACATTAATTCCTGAATACAATCAGAACACACCCAAATCCTAAACTAGGCCCAAATCACAGTGGGCCAGCAAATCAATCAATCCAAGCAGAGAACATTACTAGGCACAAAATATTAATACTCCAACAAATCCGAGAACTGTCACAACATGGACCAACTCAAACTATAACGATCTCTAGTTGCACGACGAACCACTGTATTCATTGCAGAACACCAGCCCACAATTGAAAAGATAGGAGCAAACTAACAGAACAGAAAATATAGCCAGGATGGAAGGAAAACCAACTTAAAGCATAGTGGCCAACATTTACGATTAGAATACAAGGACTAAAGAACTCAAAGCGTCCTTACATCCCAGTGACCCTAAGTAACACCCAAATCATGGTTGACCGGCCAATCAAGCAAGCAGAGCATTACAAGTGAGCAATATCAATACCATAATTATGTGATACTGAGCATCGATGACAGTAATCTGGCAATTGTTGAACTACCTCCTGCTATAAAGATCGCACAATGAGCCAACCAAATTCATCGAGTAGCAACAGCCCACCCTAAATAAAAAGATAGCAGCAGACCACTAGAACTAGAGAGAGTATAGCCAGGGTAAGGACGGAGGGACCTGAGGAAAACCAAGTTAAGCAGACCTGCAAATACGTATCGTCCCGACGATCTGACAAATTACGGCCAAATCCTAGCGGGGTGGCCAATCAAGCAAGCAGAGAACATGAAGGCAGAATATTATATTACCACAATCATCTTAGCGTCATCATATGGCAGCCTAGTAATACAAGGGTAATAAATCCGGCAAATTATTTGGACCACCTCAAATCAAATCATAACGATTTCTCGCCACAACACGGAATCAATCCACAAGCCATAGTAGGACAACAGATATAAGGTAGCAGCAGCACACTATTAGACAGAAGAGGATAGAGCAGAAAGTAATAAAAAAGTATAATAACCGAGAACAGACAGACAAACAGATTGATTAGATCTTGTCGATGTCCTCGTCCTCGAACTGGATGTAGTCCGAGTCGTCGACGTTGTCCTCTGGCCCGTCGACGTCCACCCCCTCGTTGAGCCTGAGCGTGTCGGGCAGCTCGCCGTAGGCCTTGAGCAGGCGCGACTCGTCGTTCATGTACTTGAGGATGACGTCGGCCTTGTCGTCCTGGTAGTCGCGGAGTCCGACGAGCACGATGTCCCCCGCGGCGATCCAGACCTTCTTGTGCATCTTGCCGCGGATGTGGCAGAGGCGCTTGGTGCCGTCGACGCAGATGGCCTCGCAGCGGCCGTTGCCGAGCATGCGGGTGACCTGCGCGTACTCCTGCCCGTCCTCCTTGAAGACCAGCTCGCGCTTGTCGTCGTCCGCCTCGTTCTTGCCCCGCTTGCGGTTCTTGCCTCCCTTGCCCTTGTTCTTCGGCATGGCGGGGGTGGGGAGGAAACCCTGGGTGGTGGATCGAGATTGGGAGCGGTGGCGGTGCGGTTTGCGGTTTTTTTGGGCAGGGTTGGGCTGCGGGCTCGGATATATAGGTGGGGAGGGGCGGAGGGGGGTGGGGAGAGTCTGGGCCGGAGGATTTAGGGTTGGCGGGGATGGACGGCTGGGATTTGCGCTGGGGATGCCGTGTACGGGTGGGTCTCTGGAGGGACGTGGGTGGACACGAGGACTCTAGGAAGTGGGGAACGACGGGGCAGAGGACTTTGGTTTGGTGTGCCTACGCCGAGCCAGGGATCGATTCTTCGCGGATTGGGATTTTGTTGGAGTTGGAATCCAATCCTCCTCCATGACCCTGAGGTTGAGTAGTGCTCAAGGAATCCAATTTTAAAAGAAAAGACAAACGAACCCATCCTTGGGGTTTTTTTCAAGTCAAAAGACCTTGCATCAAACAAAGCCATGTGTACACATTGACTAACCTCTCTACTTTGGTCAACACGAATCGTACATGACATGGATTCAACACAAACATGTTGATACGAAAAGCATGCCTCCTTCCAACATGGTGGACTGTCGTTAATGTAGATGGATCATTTGACGATGACATACATGCATTGATCATAGCTTTGTGCTCCCCGCTTCCTAGCATTGGGATAGAGTCGGTGCTGAATCACGACAAGTTGAACCAATTACATCTACAAAAGGATTGGAGCTACTTGCGGAATGGATTCGACCGTCTGCAAGCGATTTTGGACTCATAGTGCTTTGCGCTAAGAAAGATCCTAAAGCGTAAAGACCCAAGGGGGTGATAGAGCCACCATTTCATCATTAGGGAAAGAAAGACACGAGACAAGTTACATGATATCAAGTTCACGCTCTGTCAACTTGTGTAGCTGGCCAGAAGGATCAAAATATACGGTTATTAGGTATTTTAGAGCACCACCCATATGGAGCACATCGTGGCTCGTGATTGTAACTTTTTTTTGTTGGATAATGGATATATGCTCTCTTCATGCAAACAAATATGATTTTAAAAAACATAATGTGAACATGGATAAAGAAAGAAACATGGTTTTTAAATACAAGTATATGGTATATCAGTATCACCGACCTAATATTACATCGTCAAAACGTCATATACCTTCTAGTGCTACTTGTTGTTCTATAGCTCAGTCATAGTCTAAAGAAATTTCATCTTTGCCATCAACCTCGGTGTTGGTCTGTGGAAGAAACGTCTTTCCGCCATGTGGGTTTTTGGTGTTCATGACAAACGACAAGGAGAATAACATATCTGAATGTATTTAGCCTCGTGAAAATGACGTGGTCGTGGTCGGAGACCTCCTCCCCCGATACACACAAGAAAAATAAGGAAAACAAGGTGGTGTCTTAACATTTATGCATATATTCTCTTTATTGATTGAGTCGCATGGAACTAATACTATTACGATGGGTTTCCGTGAAGGACAAAGCACAATATATATGCCTACGAATAATCCTTGATAAACTTCAAATCTATTAGAGAAATAATTAAAAATGTATGCTCTATATGATATGCTTATACAATTCCTATGATTTGGAGTTCAACCTTGAGTCTACCCGTGATTCTAGATGCTAATTGACTCACGCTTTTCCTAGATATTGCCTAGAACTATGAACGCCCACACAACTCCATGTAAAGCCTGGGACTCCATGTGAGTCATAGAAACTAGGTAATGGCAATAAAAGGGAGGGCCTATAAATTGGGGTCTCTTCCCCAATGTGCCAAGGCTTATGTGTCTAAAATTTTCAACCATTTTAAACCTTTTTGAGCTTTATTACTCATCTCCAATAGACAAATCTTTCCGCCTTGAGGACTCGTAGACGTCTGGAGCCCACTAAGATCTTTACGACTTTTGTGGTTTTGCTCCTATGAAGCTTGTGAAGCATGGAGATCGTTGCAAGATCTTCCTTCACTGGTTGAGTTTGGACCTTGTGGTCAATGCCAGAAGGAGAAGGGTTCCAAACCTTTCCAATGGAGATTAGAAGACCCTCCCCCCACCCCCCTCAAGGATTCGAACTTTGGGCTTAAGTTCATCATCTTTATGATTCCCTTTGGTTATCATCTCTATTAATTGTGCTTAGTGTAACCATAGTTGTTTATGCTCTTGATCATGATTGTTAGTGTTGTCTTGCCATGTAGGTTGTATCACATAGTATCTTATTCACCCACTCTAGTTGACATCATTGATCCTCATCTTGTACCACTAAAATTTGGCCGTATGTGACGTGTGAGAATATAATCCCGGTACCAGATCTACACTTAGATCCCTACATTCCATGTCCCCTCTTTGCATTACTGATGGTCTTCTACTTTGCATGGGGAAAAAATATGTGTTCCATTCTTAGGAAAAGTGTTGTAATAACGAGTGTTTAAGGAATATATGAGCACACATTGGTTCACATGGATATGCAACCTCGAAGATGTAGATGTAGACAAATCCATACCATCGTTGTGCCCCAACTTGTTTTGTCTGAAACGTTTTTGCTCACTATAATTGTTTAGTCAATGCAATTAAGGTGTAGCCCTCCACGATGTAAACTTTTCCTCAGGCTCAAGTGCTCAATGTAGTCACGGGGTTACATTATCTATATGTCAAATGTCCATTCAAGAGGCAAATCATGTGTGTTCTTTTAGTCAAAATTTCAACATAATTTGGCCCAACATATTGTGTCTACTTGTTTGGCATGAATTCGCAAATATCGTACGGAAAGCAGTTTGGAGATGCAACCTAATTAAATGGATTCTTGCAAATAAAATTGTGTTTTTTTTCTTTCTAAAGTTCCCTATCATGGCATGATTATGAATGAAACATCTTTGTGTGCAACAATAGGTGTCCGACGTTTGTACATTGGCTAATCTAAAGGTGTGCTGCACTTTGTTGTCTCTCATGGATGGCGCGCGTGAGATGCAGTGTTAGACAAAAGTCGGATGAAATTTGGCGTATGAATGAGAAAGAGGAAAGGTGTCAAATGGTTGTCGTTGCACGTGCACTAGAGGGTGAAGTTAATTCTACTACTTTAAATTTTCTAAATAAAAATAAAAATATGCACTTAGAAGTCCAAGTCTGTCATATTTTTGTGGAGTTTTTTTTTTTTTTTTGCTTTTACGTTCAAGCCAGAAAACTAAATTTCTTCGAAAAATAAGAAATGTGTTGCTTTTCGAAATATTCTCACATCTGGAATATGGCTGGGTGCTTTTTCGCGAAAACGTAAAAGCCTTGCGCTTCGATGCATTGATATGCATTGATAGAAAAGAGAGTTATATGTACAAGTCCAAAGAAAGACCAACACCACGCCATACAACTCAACCCAGAAAACCTAATCTAGGGGAAAAGTTAGCGGAGACCCCGAGCCCCCACGTCCGCCCATTGTCACACCTCGGCCGAATGTTGTCGAATAGGGAAGCCATCGAAGGACGTGCGTTATCGAAGACTGCAACGTTTTCTATGCTTCCATATCCACCATGTTGTGAGCATGATTAGTGATGAGGTGTCTTGCGTAACTGGTGAGAGGCGGTCCACACCGACAGCAATTACCACTCCACGAAGTCACTCTTAACCGTGGTGTGGTGCTTTACAAGCTATCCTGGGTCAAATTTACTCATGGGTTTCTTACAGTGACTAGTATATATTTTCGTGTATACTCGATATTTTCTGCTATATATTCCAATCTAAATCACTTTCCGAAGGTGAAATTCTGTATACTGCTTCAGAGTCCTATGCGTTGTTCTCTGTCTCGGACAGTTCAGTCTCGACGAAAACACAAGCCTCCAGATCTCCCGGTACGAGCCGAAGCTCCCTTCTCCCATGGCTCTTTTTGACTGACCCGACCACGACCGGGAACCGCATTAACCTCACGCGCACCCTCTCTCTGCTTCTTGCACCATGATCTGCTCCTTGCCCGACTTGAATCGCGCGGACATGGACGTCGGCGGCAGCGGCGGCGCCGACCTGAGGAGTGAGGAGCAGCATCAAGAAGTGAACATCTACCCGGTGTACCTCCTCAACTCCAAGAAGACGGTGGCCGATGGGGTTCTTTCGCTCACATATTATTACTTCTGTCTGTTGTTCATTGCTCTGCTTAGTATATTCAGACGAACTTGAAGTTACCATTAGTACATACAAAATTTCTGACAAACTCGCACTTTACTATCAGTTCACTACGGGAACAACCGGCTACACCGACGGCCCCGCACCGTCGGCACAGTAAGGTTCACCGTCGGCACAGGCTCTGCCGACGGTCACCGTCGGCGTCTCCCCGTCGGCACAGCAGGCGTCGGGGTCTGCGCACGCACCGTCGGCGTAGCAGGTCACCGTCGGCACAGTCGTACGCCGACGGCTGGACGGTGGCCGTCGGCCGCCCCATCGTCGGCAGAGCCAACCAGCCGTCACGCCGGCTGCCGTCAACGTGTTTTGCTTTTTTTTCCCAGAACTGGCGGCAAAACGGTGGCATTCAAACTGGAAAAAACGCGCGAAACCTGGGCCGGCTGTTTTTGCCATTTTGGCTCAATTTGCTCAGAAAATCGCACAAAATGCACATATTATAACATTGAATATCCAGTAACATATATAGCACCATATAGCACAAAAATATCACCGTATAGCACCAAATCTCACAAATATAGCATCAAATCTCACAAATAGCACAAATATAGCATACAAGACCATGGTACATACACGGGATCCACTACAAAGATGGAGGGTGTCATCATGTGCTAGTACAATGTAGAAACTATGGTGGTGCACCACCCGGCGGACCCGAGTACTGATCTAGCTCCGACTGGGTGAAGCGAGGCCGCACTACTTCGACGGTGCTCGGGGAGGTAGAACCACGACGAGAGCCACCGGAAGCAGAACCATGCCGAGGTTCGGCAGAAGCACCAGGAGAATGGCTACCGGGGTGCATCGGCGTACCACAAGGAGTGTCGTTCCCGGATTCTCCCAATCCCTACATGTTGGAGGGAGTTAGCAACTTAGCCATGTCACACCAAGTTAGCAACTTAGCCAAGTTAGCAACTTACCGGGGTCAACTGACGCTGACGCTTGTACATGATATAGAACTCCTCCTTGGACGGGAACACTGGCGTCGGCCCCGGATGAGGTGGCTCTGGGAGTGGTTCCTCTCGCACTCCAGTCATCATGAACCGAGTGAAACTCTGCAAGAAACGGGAGAGATAGCTCAGATTCAAACATGGGGACTTATGATGTTTTGCAACCATAGAGATTGAAACTTACCGCCATCTGGTTGCTCGTCCACTGGACATAGGCATCTTTCACAAGGTCATGCTCCTTAATCTTCTCGAGATACTCCTCGTAAGCTACTGCATAGGCCTCCTCGAGCTGAATCTACAATTTCAGAAATAATGCGTCTCATCAACATAGCCATTCAGGAACAAGAGTCAAAACAGAGGATGAAAGTGTGGATGACTTACATCTACCTCTACCCGAGAACGGCATGTAGTCCGCGAGGAGGTAGCGTAGCTACCGGAGGGGAGGGTAGCCTTGATCTGCGTGAAGTTCCTCTGAGGCTTGAAACCCCCAGCAAGGCGGCGGGACGTCCATGCGGCTGGCCGGACCCCGCCACATCATCGCCACCTCGTCGACCGGCTCGGTCATAGGGTCCTCCACCTCTGGATGGAGCTTGGCGTACTCCTCGCAAAGTATCTTTCCTTCTTCTCTTTGGCCTTGCCGTAGTACATCTCGGGCGCGGGCCGAGGCTCGTTCGGACGGGCGTCACCGGCTTCATGTGCGTCCACGCTTCCATCTCTCCAAGTTCCCTCCCGAGCTTCTTCCCCGCATCACAAAACAAATGTTATGCATATCATCGAAAATCAAAAATATGCAGCTTGTTCCATTTTTATATGTACCAGACGCTCCCGATAGCGATCGGTGCTGCTGCTCCCCGCACTGTGTGTTCCCTGATTCCCACGGTTGGCCTTGTTCCGGTCGCTCACGGCCTTGAAATCGGGGTTTTCGCCGACCCAATTCTTGACCGACTCCATGAAGGCGGCCCTCTTATTATTATCAGCCCAATGTGGTACAACCTGCAAAATCAAAACTCATTTGAAGAACAAACAATATAGTTGCAAGTTAGCCGCAGTACATAGAATCGCATTGACAATTACTTACCGACATGAAGTCCTCTATCGTCATAGCCGGGGCGAGTCCCTGCACAATCTCAGGCTTTGTGTACCTTACGCCCTGCTCAGCATAGAAGTGGCCGATGCACGTGATCCTCTGGTTGTACCACTGCTGCCGTGTCAACTTCCGACACATGTTACGGAGCACCACGTCCGCCCTCTCCTTATGCTCAGTCGCCACCCTATAATTGCGCTGCAATCAAGCATAACAGAAAGTGTGAGAGGCATGAGTTATCACGGTGGGGTTATCAACTACATATGAACGAAACCCAAAGAGTATGCATTACGTACCCAAAACTTCTTGATCACGGCATCGGCGGCGGAAGTAAAGCCAGGGTAAGGCGCTATCTCAAAGTCTTCCCAAGTGTAGGCTAGCTTGGACTCGCCCCCAAGGACCGGAGTGTACATCCCCGGCCAGTACTTCCTAATAGCAGCTCCAATCAGACTCCCTGGCACGCGGACATTCTTCCCCGTGTATGTGAAATTCCTGCACAATTATCAAACATTAGAAAATGCTAAGTGTCATAACGAAAATGAAATCACCTTACTACTTACTCTATCTTTCCTGGGACAAGGAGCCACTTCTCATCCTCCGTAGCAGGTTCCTTACTCTCATCGGGAACCTGCGCTTCCCCACGAATCCACAGAATAGGGCGTACCCGGGTAGGTCATGCATCGAATAGTGGAACCAAACTTTCATGATGAAGTTTCTCTTTGATGCTCGGTCGTATGTCAATGTACCGTGATGCCACGAGTGGTGCAAATCCTCCACAAGTGGTTGCATTAAGACACTCAATTTCTTCCCTGGATATTCAGGCCATGGAAGGATCATCGACAAGAATATGTTCTTCCTTTGCATTACGACTTCGGGAGGGAGATTGAGCGGAATAACAAACACGGGCCAGCAGCTGTACGCGGCAGTCGACATACCATATGGGTTGAATCCATCGGTTGCTATCGCAATTCTAACATTCCGAGCCTCACTTGCCTCATTTGGGTGCTTTTCATCGAAGTGCTTCCATGATTGACCATCAGATGGATGTACCATGGGTACCCGTTTCTTCTCGTCTTGCAATCTTATCCCGGTCTTATGCCATGTCATCTGCTTGGCAGTCTCCTCGAACATGTAAAGCCGCTGGATTCTTTTGATGAATGGGAGATAACGAAGAATCTTTATGGCTACTTTTGTCTGCCTCTTCTGACCATTGCCTACATCTACCTCATGATACCTAGAGTGACCACACTTGGCACAGTACTTGTCATCCGCATAGTCTTTCCAAAACAAAAGGCAAAGTTTTGGACAGACATCATATGTTACATAATCCATTTTCAATGCTTTCAAGATTTTCTTCGTTTCGTACATGGTCTTGGGCAAGCAATGACCTTCAGGCAACATGTTACCTACTGTGTTCAGAGTCTTTTCAAAGGATGCTCGAGTACTCTCAAACATGCACTTGTCGGCTAGCAACTGCGTGATGCCATCAAGTTGAGACATTTTTGCACCCGGGTATAGAGGCCTCCTAGCTGAGGCCATCATATCAATGAAGGCCCTCGCGGTTGGCTCGGGTTCCTCCTCCGAAGTTCCTCCGGTTGTGGCGGTCCCTCCGGTTCAGGCGGTTCCTCCGGTTCAGGCTGTTCGTCCCATGGTAACTACGGCATGTCGGCATCCCGAAGATCATCTAGCAAGTTTAAGATGCCATCGTTCTCATTGCCATCGATCCGCTGCCGCATCACCTCACCTCTATCACGTTCGTGCCGAGAAAAGTCGACCGGCGGGTCGTAGTCACGCATATACCCATTCCACCAAAGGTGTTTAGTCATCTCTAGAATATCCTTAGGATGACGCCTCCTGCAGACATTGCAAGGGCAACGGGGACGAACAATCCCATTCGAACCACGAGCTAACTCCTTCACTAACAAATCGGTCTTCCATTTCCATTCATCTGTCACTTGAGTCGAACTAACACGGCCCTTTGTACATCCACTCATTATCAGCCATCACCGCTTTATTGCGTGACAAACAACAAATAGTAGCATGAAATTGAATGCATCATATTTTTACTTTTCTACCGGCGAAACGTGCATCAACCTACATCTCTACTAGGTGGGCTCCTAGCAGCCCCCGGACCCGTAGTTGGGTACGTTCTCCACGTTACGCTCGGGTGCGAGACAGAATTTCGGCGACACCTCCCCGCTGCTCTCCCGATACACGTCTCGGCAAAAAGCCGAGAGGATGTGCATCCGGAGAACAACAAGGAGGCGCTGACGAAATCCTGTCTCGCACCCGAGCAGAACATGGAAAACGTACCCAACTACGGGTCCGGCGACTGTCCCGTAAATACCACAAGCGTTACGGTTCAAAATATGCTGACCACTAATGCATATTTATCCGCGTAACGCTTGCGGACGGGAATTGACACCAAGGTTACGCGACTTGACGGAGAAATTAAATCTAATGACATAAAAAATGCGGAGGGGGAGTCGGCAATTTAGCTCACCCTCGGCTGTAGAGGAAGTAGTCGAACAACCGGCGATGTCGACGGCCGTAGAGATGCGCCGCAAGATCCGGGATCGTCACGCGGGATGCTCACTACTGGACCTAGTTAAAATAATAAAAATTTGTCAATGCAAATTTCAATTTCCATTTCTATTCCTTCATTTTCATTTCAATTTACATTAAAATTTCAATTTCAATTTCCAAATTCTTTACTTCATTTCAATTTCAATTTGCAAATTCTATTTCAATTTGCAAATTTACAATTACAATTCTATTTCAATTCTTTACTTCATTTCAATTTCAATTTGCAAATTTACATTACAATTTCAATTTCAATTTGCAAATTCTATTTTACTTCATTTCAATTTCCAAGTTACCTAGCTAATTGCAAATACTAAAAAGCTAAAAAAAAAAGAACATCCTTACCATGGCCGGCGGGCTGCTGCGGGGACGGCGCGGCACCGGGTGTCTTTGCGGGACGGCCGGGGGCTCTACGGCAGACTGAGCGAGCGGCGGCGGCGCGGGGGCGAAGCGCGTGGCGCGGGCCGGGAGGGTGCGGGGGGACGGCGGCGGCGCTGGGGGCAGGGCGTGGACGCGGGCCGGGGGAGGGTGCGGGACGGCGGCGGCCGGGAGGACGGCGGCGGCGCGGGGCAGGGCGTGGGCGCGGGCCGGGAGGGTGCGGGGGACGGCGGTGGCGCGGCGCAGGCGGCGGCGCCGGGAGGACGGCGGCGGCGCGGGGCAGGGCGTGGGCGCGGGCCGGGGAGGGTGCGGGGACGGCGGCGGCCGGGAGGACGGCGCGCGCGGGGCAGCGAGGCGGCGGCGCGCGCGGGGGGCAGGGCGTGGGGCGTGGGGGTGCGGTCGATCTGGGAGAGGCAGCCCCGCGTCGACCCCCACTTAAGTGGGTTTGTGTGCCGACGGCCAGGTTGTGCCGACGGTGACCGTCAGCACACTTTTTTATTTTTTTTATTTTTTTTGATCTTTTGTTCTGGCATGACTGATGTTGCTACAATAATGCTGAGAAAAAAGAATGCCTTAGAACATCCCCACTTTTGCCCCATCTTGGTGTTTGAGGGGGTGCCCTACTTAATCAAGGGTTTTATTGATTTTTACAGCAACTATGCATTTCATTCATGGAATAATGATAAATCCCAACATCGAGATAAAACGAATGAAACCAACACACAAACACAACTGGAGATAAATAGTTACCAAAGACGCAAACGACTCTAATTGATATCGAGTTCTGTTGGTCCTCTAGTGAACTGTGGACCCCGGTCCAATTCTCTATACTGAAATACAATCTCAAATCATCTCAAATCACTGGCACCGGAATCACTTTTGTGCATGCCATGTGGACACACACAACTTTTGGGGCCATTCCCTAGGTCCGATGCTCGATTTCTGACGAAACCCTAGTTCTGTTGACCGCGCCGTCTACCCCTTTGACTGCATCCCATCGGGGTTCCCCCGGTGGGCGTATGCCTACGTTTGAGCTTGGTTAGGTCATAGGTACATGTGGAAACAAGGATCATACCCTATGATCCCAAGGTTCTCTCCGGTTCACCTCCGAGGGAGTTCCCCCCTATACATGCAGAATCTGCCTAAGTGTAGGAACCCCATGTCCGAGAAGCCGGGCACACCCGGAGGGGGTAGCATTGGATATAGAACCATCTCAAATCACTTTTGTGCATGCCATGTGGACACACACAACTTTTGGGGCCATTCCCTAGGTCCGATGCTCGATTTCTGACGAAACCCTAGTTTTGTTGACCGCGCCGTCTACCCCTTAGATCGCATCCCATCGGGGGTTCCCCGGTGGGCGTATGCCTACGTTTGAGCTTGGTTAGGTCATAGGTACATGTGGAAACAAGGATCATACCCTATGATCCCAAGGTTCTCTCCGGTTCACCTCCGAGGGAGTTCCCCCCTATACATGCAGAATCTGCCTAAGTGTAGGAACCCCATGTCCGAGGAGCCGGGCACACCCGGAGGGTAGCATTGGATATAGAACCATCTCAAATCACTTTTGTGCATGCCATGTGGACACACACAACTTTTGGGGCCATTCCCTAGGTCCGATGCTCGATTTCTGACGAAACCCTAGTTCTGTTGACCGCGCCGTCTACCCCTTTGACTGCATCCCATCGGGGGTCCCCCGGTGGGCGTATGCCTACGTTTGAGCTTGGTTAGGTCATAGGTACATGTGGAAACAAGGATCATACCCTATGATCCCAAGGTTCTCTCCGGTTCACCTCCGAGGGAGTTCCCCCCTATACATGCAGAAACTGCCTAAGTGTAGGAACCCCATGTCCGAGGAGCCGGGCACACCCGGAGGGGGTAGCATTGGATATAGAACCATCTCAAATCACTTTTGTGCATGCCATGTGGACACACACAACTTTTGGGGCCATTCCCTAGGTCCGATGCTCGATTTCTGACGAAACCCTAGTTCTGTTGACCGCGCCGTCTACCCCTTTGACTGCATCCCATCGGGGTTCCCCGGTGGGCGTATGCCTACGTTTGAGCTTGTTTAGGTCATAGGTACATGTGGAAACAAGGATCATACCCTATGATCCCAAGGTTCTCTCCGGTTCACCTCCGAGGGAGTTCCCCCCTATACATGCAGAATCTGCCTAAGTGTAGGAACCCCATGTCCGAGAAGCCGGGCACACCCGGAGGGGGTAGCATTGGATATAGAACCATCTCAAATCACTTTTGTGCATGCCATGTGGACACACACAACTTTTGGGGCCATTCCCTAGGTCCGATGCTCGATTTCTGACGAAACCCTAGTTCTGTTGACCGCGACGTCTACCCCTTTGAAAGCATCCCATAGGGGGTCCCCGGTGGGCGTATGCCTACGTTTGAGCTTGGTTAGGTCATAGGTACATGTGGAAACAAGGATCATCCCATATGATCCCAAGGTTCTCTCCGGTTCACCTCCGAGGGAGTTCCCCCCTATACATGCAGAATCTGCCTAAGTGTAGGAACCCCATGTCCGAGAAGCCGGGCACACCGGAGGGTAGCATTGGATATAGAACCATCTCAAATCACTTTTGTGCATGCCATGTGGACACACACAACTTTTGGGGCCATTCCCTAGGTCCGATGCTCGATTTCTGACGAAACCCTAGTTCTGTTGACCGCGCCGTCTACCCCTTTGACTGCATCCCATCGGGGGTCCCCCGGTGGGCGTATGCCTACGTTTGAGCTTGGTTAGGTCATAGGTACATGTGGAAACAAGGATCATCCCATATGATCCCAAGGTTCTCTCCGGTTCACCTCCGAGGGAGTTCCCCCCTATACATGCAGAATCTGCCTAAGTGTAGGAACCCCATGTCCGAGAAGCCGGGCACACCCGGAGGGGGTAGCATTGGATATAGAACCATCTCAAATCACTTTTGTGCATGCCATGTGGACACACACAACTTTTGGGGCCATTCCCTAGGTCCGATGCTCGATTTCTGACGAAACCCTAGTTCCGTTGACCGCGTCGTCTACCCCTTTGACTGCATCCCATCGGGGGTCCCCCGGTGGGCGTATGCCTACATTTGAGCTTGCTTAGGTCATAGGTACATGTGGAAACAAGGATCATACCCTATGATACCAAGGTTCTCTCTCCGGTTCACCTCCGAGGGAGTTCCCCCCTATACATGCAGAATCTGCCTAAGTGTAGGAACCCCATGTCCGAGAAGCCGGGCACACCCGGAGGGGGTAGCATTGGATATAGAACCATCTAAAATCACTTTTGTGCATGCCATGTGGACACACACAACTTTTGGGGCCATTCCCTAGGTCCGATGCTCGATTTCTGACGAAACCCTAGTTCTGTTGATCGCGCCGTCTACCCCTTTGACTGCATCCCATCGGGGTTCCCCCGGTGGGCGTATGCCTACGTTTGAGCTTGGTTAGGTCATAGGTACATGTGGAAATAAGGATCATACCCTATGATACCAAGGTTCTCTTTCCGGTTCACCTCCGAGGGAGTTCCCCCCTATACATGCAGAATCTGCCTAAGTGTAGGAACCCCATGTCCGAGAAGCCGGGCACACCCGGAGGGGGTAGCATTGGATATAGAACCATCTCAAATCACTTTTGTGCATGCCATGTGGACACACACAACTTTTGGGGCCATTCCCTAGGTCCGATGCTCGATTTCTGACGAAACCCTAGTTCTGTTGACCGCGCCGTCTACCCCTTTGACTGCATCCCATCGGGGTCCCCCGGTGGGCGTATGCCTACGTTTGAGCTTGGTTAGGTCATAGGTACATGTGGAAACAAGGATCATACCCTATGATCCCAAGGTTCTCTCCGGTTCACCTCAGGGAGTTCCCCCTATACATGCAGAATGCCTAAGTGTAGGAACCCCATGTCCGAGAAGCCGGGCACACCCGGAGGGGGTAGCATTGGATATAGAACCATCTCAAATCACTTTTGTGCATGCCATGTGGACACACACAACTTTTGGGGCCATTCCCTAGGTCCGATGCTCGATTTCTGACGAAACCCTAGTTCTGTTGACCGCGCCGTCTATCCCTTTGACTGCATCCCATCGGGGGTCCCCCGGTGGGCGTATGCCTACGTTTGAGCTTGGTTAGGTCATAGGTACATGTGGAAACAAGGATCATACCCTATGATCCCAAGGTTCTCTCCGGTTCACCTCCGAGGGAGTTCCCCCTATACATGCAGAATCTGCCTAAGTGTAGGAACCCCATGTCCGAGGAGCCGGGCACACCCGGAGGGGGTAGCATTGGATATAGAACCATCTCAAATCACTTTTGTGCATGCCATGTGGACACACACAACTTTTGGGGCCATTCCCTAGGTCCGATGCTCGATTTCTGACGAAACCCTAGTTCTGTTAACCGCGCCGTCTACCCCTTTGACTGCATCCCATCGGGGGTCCCCCGGTGGGCGTATGCCTACGTTTGAGCTTGCTTAGGTCATAGGTACATGTGGAAACAAGGATCATACCCTATGATCCCAAGGTTCTCTACGGTTCACCTCCGAGGGAGTTCCCCCCTATACATGCAGAATCTCTCCTGCCCTTTTTTTACCGCCCCCCCGTTTCCCGCTGCTTCTCTCCCGCCCTTTTTTCCCCGCCCACCCTTTCCCGCTCCTTCTCTCCCGCCCTTTTTTCCCGCCCACCCTTTCCCGCTGCTTCTCTCCCGCCCTTTTTTCCCGCCCACCCTTTCCCGCCCATTCTCTCCCGCCATGTTTTCCCGCCGTTTCAGCCCCTCGTCGGCCTATATATAGCCATGGCTTCTCCACTAACAGCACCAGCAACATTTCTCCCTTCATCACTTCTCTCATCCAATAGAACCACAAAATCCTCTGAGCTGAGCTGCCGCTGAGATGGCTCCTCGTCGCCGTAGCAACACGGGCTTCATCGGCGTTCGCCTGCGGCCTGCTGGACATTTCGCGGCTGAAATCACCGCCGGTGGTACGCGTGTGTGGCTCGGCACCTTCTGCACGAAGGAGGCTGCTGCCCGCGCATACGACGTTGCGGCTTGGAGGTTTGGCCGGCCGCTCCACGAAATGAACTTCCCGGAGGTCAGGTCTCTGACGGAAGCTCAGAGTTTCTCTACTGAGCCACTACTTCGCTCACAGGGTGAAGCGCGGCGGTACAGGGCTGGCCAGCGGCGGATTGATACCACCGAGGCGGACGAGCAGTTCATGGCACAGTGGCGCAGAGACCATCCCGGAGACGTCGAGGCAACGCGCGCATTCTGGAAGGAGAAGCAGACGTACAGGAGAGAGAGGAGGGCGGGAAAGCGGCAGAGGAAGGCCGAGGTTGAAGCAGAGTACGCCAAAGGAGAGGCGTCGACATGGGGGGAGAATGATGAACGGTGGTTGTGGAACCTCACAACCACCGCTTCAGAGGACACCCCCAGCGAGGATGAAGATTTCGACTTCTCTGATTAATATGTGTGTGTCGAGTCCGTGTGTCTAGTGGGTCATGTGTCGACCCAGTGTTAAGTGCTTTGTTCGTGTGTGGGTGTAGTTCTTTAAATGCTTTGGTTTGTGTGTAGGTCTAGTTCTTTAAGTGTTTTGGTTCATGTGTGTGGGTGTAGTTTCTTTAAGTGTTTTGCTTTCTCTGTGTGGGTGTAGTTCTTTAACTGTTTCGGTTCGTGTGTGGGTCTAGTTCTGTAAGCGCTTTGGTATGTGTGTGAGTCTAGTTATTTAAGTATTTTGTATCGTGTGTGGGTCTTAAGTATTTTGTATCGTGTGTGGGCCATTCACCCCCTCCGAGGTTCGATTTACGCGAAGGGGTTCTATACCGCCCTTATACATATATATAGGTTTCCCGCAAAGGGGTTCGCCAAAATAGCAGTGAGAAATAAATAAACAAAAAAAATGATTGGGATTAATAATTATATGGGTAATAATTATCTCTTTGATGCAAAAAAAATGGAAAAACAAAAATGTGCATATCATTCTATGTGCCGACGGCCAGCGTTGCGCCGAGGGTCACAGTCGGCACAGCAGAAGGGGGACCCAGCAGTCAGTCCATGTGCCGACGGCCACCGTTGCGCCGAGGGCTACCGTCGGCACAGTGCAGACGGCTCCGTGATAGTTTAATGGCTGGGCCCGCCTATCAGCGCGTGTACCGACGGTCGTTGCTGTGCCGACGGTGACCTTCGGGTGCCATTTTCCTGTGCCGACGGTCCGTTTTGCACCGACGGTGACCGTCGGTGTAGATAGCAGTGTGCCGACGGTGACCGTGCGCCGACGGTCAGCTCCGTCGTTGGTCGACGAGGGCCTCTGTGCCGACGGCCCCGACATTTGGCCGTCGGCACATGGGCTGGCCGTCGGCACATGAAGTTTCTCCCGTAGTGGTTCCTACACCGCCACATATTTTCTCACAAACTTCTACTTGGCAACTAGTAGGTGCAAAGGAGATTACATTTGTTTTTCACCCTTCGATGGGGGATATGTACCCCTTTTTTGGAGTTATTAAAATACAACATTACAAATGTGGAGCCCTGTGATTAGGTCCATAGGCATACGGCATAGCCATTGATGGTAAATTTAGCTGCCACCCTGTCTAACCATGAATGATTCTATCCTTTTCTTATTTTTATTTGTGTGTCCGTATTGAGATTTTTTCCTTGAGTATCAAACTTATGAATGCTGATTATCTGTTATTGTCTAGTCAAAATTGAAAGTTGATCAAGTGATCAACATGGGAATAATCCCTCCCTTTGCTATATATTGTTAGATAGGATGAGACTCTCCCATCGGATTGACATTAGGATGATAACTCGGTTTAAAGTTTGCCCCTTACTGCGAAATTACCGCGAGATGGGGATTCGAACTCGGGTGAACTGGCTGTGCACTCGCTTGCCTTGCCAGTGAGGTAGAACTCAGTTCTCCGTCTAGTCAAAATTTTAGCAGTTCTGGACAAGATAACCTCCAAGTTTCCGATATAAAATATATGCGGTGGTAGTGACTGTTTTGACCTTTCTCGCCTTCTCCAATCTCCATTATTAATTAAGTCTCTTCTCACATCAGCACATAGCATGAGTTTTACCTGAATATCCGATACTTTTTAAAGCTTGTGGTATGTATTTTACGGGAAGCACAATCATTTTAGACCATCTGAGTTCTAAATGTTAGTCATAATTTTGGTTGATAAATCACCTGAAGAGTTGGCTATATGTTCACTAGCATTGTTGCACACTTGAGAGGTTTGGATGTAATTTTCATGTACCCCACTTTGGCATTTTCCCGTTGCCAGTGGAACTAGAATATGGATTGCAAAATTCGATCAAGCTTGGTTTTTCTCCTCATTGCTTTATAGAAATATTGTTAGTTCAAGTAAAAAGATCTCCAAATTTTTTCTCCGATACGGGGTTAACCCCCAGCCTCGGCATCAATCGATGCATACGGCACCTTATTGATTTTATTGAACGAGTGAGTTACAAACTTATTACATATCACGGGTCACTTAAAGTTTCTACGAAAACCAACCATCCAAAAATAACAAAAAGGACAAGCCGCCACAAGATCTTCATGTGAGCCGCTTGTCAGTACGCCAACCGCACTAGCCGTAGAAATCCCGTGCTACCGTCGCCAAGCTGTTACACCCAATATCCATGTCCCGTCGTTCATCCTCTTGCTGAATAAAGGACCACATATGGATCCAATGGGTAACCAAAAAAAACAACCTGCAAAAAGGATGGAAAACTCTTTTTGTTAAAGATAGAATCATTTCGAACCTTCCAGATAGCCCAAAATAAAGCGCACGCACCCACTCTAATGTGGCCTTTATCCTTCTTAGCTACCCCGTTAACCAATTGCCAACATGATTTGATGACCGAAACATTACCCTGGGCGACTGATACGTCTCCAACGTATCTATAATTTCCGATGTTCCATGCTTGTTTTATGACAATACCAACATGTTTTGTTCACACTTTATATCATTTTTATGCATTTTCCGGAACTAACCTATTGACGAGATGCCGAGAGGCCAGTTGCTGTTTTCTGCTGTTTTTGGTTCCAGAAAGGCTGTTCGGGCAATATTCTCGGAATTGGACGAAATCAACGCCAAACCTCCTATTTTTCCCGGAAGCGTCCAGAACACCGAAGAAGAGTCGGAGAGGGGCCAGGGGGCCACCACACCACATGGCGGCGCGGGCCAGGCCTAGGCCGCGCCGGCCTAGGGTGTGGCGCCCCAGTGCCCCCTGCGCCGCCTCTTCGCCTATAAAAGCCCTTTCGACCTAAAAACGCAGTACCAATTGACGAAACTCCGTAAAGACTCCAGGGCGCCGCCGCCATCGCGAAACTCCAATTCGGGGGACAGAACTCTCTGTTCCGGCACCCTGCCGGACGGGGAATTGCCCCCGGAGCCATCTCCACCGCCGTCTTCACCGCCATCGCTGCCCCCATGATGAGGAGGGAGTAATTCACCCCTGAGGCTGAGGGCTTCGCTGTAGCTATGTGGTTCATCTCTCTCCCATGTACCTCAATACAATAATCTCATGAGCTGCTTTACATGATTGAGATTCATATGAGTTTTGTATCACAATTCATCTATGTGCTACTCTAGTGATGTTATTAAAGTAGTTCTATTCCTCCTGCACGTGTGTAAGGGCGACAGTGTGTGCACCGTGTTAGTACTTGGTTTATGCTATGATCATGATCTCTTGTAGATTGCGAAGTTAACTATTGCTATGATAGTATTGATGTGATCTATTCCTCCTACATATGCATGAAGGTGAAAGTGTGCATGCTATGTTAGTACTTGGTTTAGTCTGTTGATCTATCTTACACTATAAGGTTACTAAAACATGAACATTATTGTGGAGCTTGTTAACTCCGGCATTGAGGGTTCGTGTAATCCTACGCAATGTGTTCATCATCCAACAAAAGTGTAGAGTATGCATTTATCTATTCTGTTATGTGATCAATGTTGAGAGTGTCCACTAGTGAAAGTGTAATCCCTAGGCCTTGCTCCTAAATACTGCTATCGCTACTTGTTTACTACTGCTGCGTTACTACTGCTTGTTTACTGTTTTACTGCGTTACTACTGCTGCAATACTACCATCATCAACTACACGCCAGCAAGCTATTTTCTGGCACCGTTGCTACTGCTCATACTTATTCATACCACCTGTATTTCACTATCTCTTCGCCGAACTAGTGCACCTATTAGGTGTGTTGGGGACACAAGAGACTTCTTGCTTTGTGGTTGCAGGGTTGCATGAGAGGGATATCTTTGACCTCTTCCTCCCTGAGATCGATAAACCTTGGGTGATCCACTTAAGGGAAACTTGCTGCTGTTCTACAAACCTCTGCTCTTGGAGGCCCAACACTGTCTACAGGAAAAGGAGGGGGCGTAGACATCAAGCACTTTTCTGGCGCCGTTGCCGGGGAGGAAAGGTAAAAGGCACTCATACTCCGGTTCCAGGTAAAGTACTTTTCTGGCGCCATTGTGTTTGTGCTCGAAGCTATTTCCTTTAGATCCTGCAATTGCAACTTTTTGTTTCTTGTTTACACTAGTTAGGCATAATGGAAAACAACAAAAAAATTAGTGAGCTTTTTAATCTTTTTCCTGATTTAGAATTGTTTGATGCGAAAATTAAAAAAACCTATGGAACCTTATTTGCATGCTAGTAGCGATGTTATTAGTATGAATGCAATTACTGCTAATGCTATGAAGAAGTCTAAGCTTGGGGAAGCTAGTTTTTGTGGTCTTTTTAGCTTCCCATCTTTAGGGGAGAAAATTTGTTCTGATAATGCTTTATCTGCCATATGCGATAACTCTAATAATGCTTCTGATATTTTAAATCCACCTGCTGAAAGTATTCCGTATAAAATACCCATGAAAATTATTGAACGTGTTATGGACAACCACTATAAAGGGGATGGAACTGTCCATCCTAGAGATCATTTACTGTTTTTGCACGAATTATGTGGGTTATTCAAGTGTGCAGGTATCTCTATGGATGAAGTGAGGAAGAAGCTATTCTGTTTGTTTACTGTCTGCAAAGCAGCGCATTGGTATAAATTGTTGGAGAATAGGCATTCTCTTGGTTGGGAGGAAATTGCATCATTCTTTTATTCTAAATTTTATCCTCCGCATGAAGTGCATATTGATAGGAATTATATTTATAACTTTTATCCTCGTGATGGAGAGAGTATTTCTCAAGCGTGGGGGAGATTGAAATCACTAATGCTCAAATGTCCCATTCATGAGCTCCCCCGTAATGTTATTGTTAACAATTTTTATGCGAGGCTTTCAGGACAACACAAGGACTATCTGGACGCGTGTTCGGAGGGATCTTTCACAAGCAAGGAGGTTGAAGCTAGGTGGGACCTCCTTGATCGGATTGAGGACAACGCTGAAGGATGGGAGAACAATGAAGGTAAAGAGTCAGGTATAAATTATGATTATGAATGCATTGAAGCTTTTATGGATACCGATAAATTTCGAAATATGAGTGCTACTTATGGTCTTGACTCTCAAGTTGCTGCAAATCTTTATAAAGCCTTTGCTTCTCATTTTGAATTGCCTAAAAATAATTTTGATAAGTATCATGAACCTTTTAAAGAGGATGGCACGAAGAATGAAATTGTTGTTAATTATTGCAATAAGCATGCTCAAACTCCTAAGAATGCCATTTCCTATAAGCATGTTAATTTTTGTGGAATACATAGACCTTGTGGAATTAATCAAATCAAAGATGAATATTGTATCCATCATGCTAATGAAAAAACTAGAAAGTGGTTTAGGGCTCTAGATGTTCTTGGTAAAAAAGTTTGTGCCCTCTACCCTTTTATTTGTGAAGTTTGCCATGAAGTGGGTCATTTTAATTTTCAATGCTCCTCCAATGATAATTTGAACCCAATGAGTGCTGCAAATTTGTATTGTGATGATGAAATTACTCCTAATCAGCATGATGAACTTACTTTATTTTTGGGGTGTGAAGAACTGTCGAGAAAAATCTCTTTGTTACATATGAGTGATCTTGATATTGATGATGTCCTGCATGGGTGTTTTTCTTATTGCATTGATAATAGCCATACAAATACTTACATACAAAATATTTTAGAAGATGACACCTTGCCAAAATATGATAGGACCGCTGTGTGTTTTCAACTAATTAATCAAAAGGAGGGATCCTCCCAAGTTTCTTCTATTGTTTCTGAAAGTAAATCAGGTTATGCGGACAAGCCACCCTTCAAGCCTCTTCCTCCTGAAGAAGGGAACGAGGAGAAGGAAGAGAAGAAGAAGAAGAAGGGAAAGAAGAAGAAGAAGAAGAAGAAGGAGAATAAAAAGAAAGAGGTAACGGCGTATCCCCGCGTGAATGAGATAACGCTAGGTAACCGAAAGTATGTTGCTGCTAATGATTATTGTGATAATGAATCTGAATATGATGATCTTCCTATGCCCTTTACATACATTAGCAATCATGATTTGAATGAGCACACTACTTTTGATATCGCAAATCTCTGGGAAACTAATTCTGAAAATGATGATGATAATAATTGCCATAGTGTCGATCTGGCCCATGCTTCCTCCCATAATGATATAGAAAGCTCTAAGCTTGGGGAAGAGGTGTTTGCAAATCCTTTAGCTACTGGTCATTATGTTCTTGATACATCTCCTTCTAATAACAATAATGGTGTGGACACAGATAAACCGATTGTGAAGGATAACTATTCTATTTCTTATGATGACACTGTGCCTCCGATCTTTGATGATTATTATAAAGAATGCTATGATATAGGTTCTAACTATCCTTATGAAACTTGTCATAGTCATGATTGGATTACCAAAAACAATCCCCTTAATAGGCAACTTGTTTACCATGTTCAAATTCTTGATAATAATCTTGCTCCACTTACTATTAATGAGAATAACTCTTCTTATGCCAAATTTAATGATACTTCTATGCATATGAACCATGATAAGAATGTTTTAAGTGATGGGTATATCGTGGATTTCATCAATGATGCTACTGAAAGTTATTATGAGAGAGGGAAATATGGTTATATGCATCTTAATAATATTAAGTTTCCCCTCTTTATGTTGAGAATCTTGAAGTTACTCGTGTTTTATCCTCTTATGCTTGTCACTTTGTTCTTCATGAATTCATTTGTGTACAAGATTCCTCTTCATAGGAAGCATGTTAGACTTAAATTTGTTTTGAATTTGCCTCTTGAAGCTCTCTTTGCTTCAAATACTATTTCCCGCGAATGGATTATTAAAACTGCTGAGCCCATCTTAATGGCTATAAAGAAAGAACTTCTTGGGAGATAACCCATGTGTTATTTTGCTACAGTAATTTGTTTTTATTTTGTGTCTTGGAAGTTGTTCACTACTGTAGCAACCTCTCCTTATCTTAGTTTTGTGTTTTGTTGTGCCAAGTAAAGCCTCTAATCGAAGGTTGATACTAGATTTGGATTTCTGCGCAGAAACAGATTTCTATCTGTCACGAATCTGGGCTGTTTTCTCTGTAGAAAAATCAGAAAAATATGCCAATTTACGTGCGTGTTCCTCAGATACGTACGCAACTTTCATTAGTTTTGAGTTTTCTGATCTGAGCAACGGAAGTATTTATTAGAAATTCGTCTTTACGGACTGTTCTGTTTTGACAGATTCTGCCTTTTATTTCGCATTGCTTCTTTCGCTGTGTTGGGTGGATTTCTTTGTTCCATTACCTTCCAGTAGCTTTGAGCAATGTCCAGAAGTGTTAAGAATGATTGTGTCACCTCTGAACATGTGAGTTTTTGATTATGTACTAACCCCTCTAATGAAGTTTATGAGAAGTTTGGTGTGAAGGAAGTTTTCAAGGGTCAAGAGAGGAGGATGATATACTATGATCAAGAAGAGTGAAAGCTCTAAGCTTGGGGATGCCCCGGTGGTTCACCCCTGCATATTCTAAGAAGACTCAAGCGTCTAAGCTTGGGGATGCCCAAGGCATCCCCTTCTTCATCGACAAATTATCGTGTTCCTTCTCTTGAAACTATATTTTTATTCGGTCACATCTTATGTGCTTTACTTGGAGCGTCTGTATGTTTCTTGTTTTTGTTTTTGTCTGAATAAATGCTCGTGTGGGAGAGAGACACGCTCCGCTGGTTCGTATGAACACATGTGTTCTTAGCTTTTAATGTTCATGGCGAAGGTTGAAACTGCTTCGTTAATTGTTATATGGTTGGAATTGGAAAATGCTACATGTAGTAATTGCTATAATATCTTGGGTAATGTGATACTTGGCAATTGTTGTGCTCTTGTTTAAGCTCTTGCATCATATACCTTGCACCCATTAGTGAGGAAATACATAGAGCTTGTTAAAATTTGGGTTTGCATGAGTGGTTTCTCTAGAGTCTAGATATTTTCTAGTAAGATGTTTGAACAACAAGGAAGACGATGTATAGTTTTATAATGCTTGTAATATGTCTTTTATGTGAGTTTTGCTGTACTAGTTCGTGCTTGTGTTTGCTTCAAACAACCTTGCTAGCCTAAACCTTGTATCGAGAGGGAATACTTCTCATGCATCCAAATCCTTGAGCCAAACAACACTATGCCATTTGTGTCCATCATACCTACCTACTACATGGTATTTTCCGCCATTCCAAAGTAAATTGCTTGAGTGCTACCTTTAAAATTCCATCATTCACCTTTGCAATATATAGCTCATGGGACAAATAGCTTAAAAACTATTGTGGTATTGAATATGTAATTATGCACTTTATCTCTTATTAAGTTGCTTGTTGTGCGATAACCATGTTCACTGGGACGCCATCAACTATTCATTGTTGAATTTCATGTGAGTTGCTATGCATGTCCGTCTTGTCTGAAGTAAGAGAGATCTACCACCCTATGGTTAAGCATGCATATTGTTAGAGAAGAACATTGGGCCGCTAACTAAAGCCATGATCCATGGTGGAAGTTTCAGCTTTGGACATATATCCTCAATCTCATATGAGAAAATTATTAATTGTTGTTACATGCTTATGCATAAAAGAGGAGTCCATTATCTGTTGTCTATGTTGTCCCGGTATGGATGTCTAAGTTGAGAATAATCAATAGCGAGAAATCCAATGCGAGCTTTCTCCTTAGACCTTTGTACAAAGTGGCATAGAGGTACCCCTTTGTGACACTTGGTTAAAACATGTGCATTGTGATGATCCGGTAGTCCAAGCTAATTAGGACAAGGTGCGGGCACTATTAGTATACTATGCATGAGGCTTGCAACTTGTAAGATATAATTTACATGATACATATGCTTTATTACTACCGTTGACAAAATTGTTTCATGTTTTCAAAATAAAAGCTCTAGCACAAATATAGCAATCGATGCTTTCCTCTTTGAAGGACCATTCTTTTACTTTTATTGTTGAGTCAGTTCACCTATCTTTCTCCACCTCAAGAAGCAAACATTTGTGTGAACTGTGCATTGATTCTTATATACTTGCTTATTGCATTTGTTATATTGCTTTGCATTGACAATTATCCATGAGATATACATGTTACAAGTTGAAAGCAACCGCTGAAACTTAATCTTCCATTGTGTTGCTTCAATGTCTCTACTATGAATTTATTGCTTTATGAGTAACTCTTATGCAAGACTTATTGATGTTTGTCTCGAAAGTACTATTCATGAAAAGTCTTTGCTATATGATTCACTTGTTTACTCATTGCATTTACATTGTTTCGAATCGCTGCATTCATCTCATAAGCTTTACAATGGTATGATTAAGATTATGTTGGTAGCATGTCACCTCGTAAATTATCTTTTATCGTTTACCTACTCGAGGACGAGTAGGAACTAAGCTTGGGGATGCTGATACGTCTCCAACGTATCTATAATTTCCGATGTTCCATGCTTGTTTTATGACAATACCAACATGTTTTGTTCACACTTTATATCATTTTTATGCATTTTCCGGAACTAACCTATTGACGAGATGCCGAGAGGCCGATTCTTTGTTTTCTGCTGTTTTTGGTTCCGAGAAAGGCTGTTCGGGCAATATTCTCGGAATTGGACGAAATCAACGCCAAACCTCCTATTTTTCCCGGAAGCGTCCGTAACACCGAAGAAGAGTCGGAGAGGGGCCGAGGGGGCCACCACACCACATGGCGGCGCGGGCCGAGGCCTAGGCCGCGCCGGCCTAGGGTGTGGCGCCCCCAGTGCCCCCTGCGCCGCCTCTTCGCCTATAAAAGCCCTTTCGACCTAAAAACGCAGTACCAATTGACGAAACTCCAGAAAGACTCCAGGGGCGCCGCCGCCATCGCGAAACTCCAATTCGGGGGACAGAACTCTCTGTTCCGGCACCCTGCCGGACGGGGAATTGCCCCCGGAGCCATCTCCACCGCCGTCTTCACCGCCATCGCTGCCCCCATGATGAGGAGGGAGTAATTCACCCCTGAGGCTGAGGGCTTCGCTGTAGCTATGTGGTTCATCTCTCTCCCATGTACCTCAATACAATAATCTCATGAGCTGCTTTACATGATTGAGATTCATATGAGTTTTGTATCACAATTCATCTATGTGCTACTCTAGTGATGTTATTAAAGTAGTTCTATTCCTCCTGCACGTGTGTAAGGGCGACAGTGTGTGCACCGTGTTAGTACTTGGTTTATGCTATGATCATGATCTCTTGTAGATTGCGAAGTTAACTATTGCTATGATAGTATTGATGTGATCTATTCCTCCTACATATGCATGAAGGTGAAAGTGTGCATGCTATGTTAGTACTTGGTTTAGTCTGTTGATCTATCTTACACTATAAGGTTACTAAAACATGAACATTATTGTGGAGCTTGTTAACTCCGGCATTGAGGGTTCGTGTAATCCTACGCAATGTGTTCATCATCCAACAAAAGTGTAGAGTATGCATTTATCTATTCTGTTATGTGATCAATGTTGAGAGTGTCCACTAGTGAAAGTGTAATCCCTAGGCCTTGCTCCTAAATACTGCTATCGCTACTTGTTTACTACTGCTGCGTTACTACGCTTGTTTCTTGTTTTACTGCGTTACTACTGCTGCAATACTACCATCATCAACTACACGCCAGCAAGCTATTTTCTGGCACCGTTGCTACTGCTCATACTTATTCATACCACCTGTATTTCACTATCTCTTCGCCGAACTAGTGCACCTATTAGGTGTGTTGGGGACACAAGAGACTTCTTGCTTTGTGGTTGCAGGGTTGCATGAGAGGGATATCTTTGACCTCTTCCTCCCTGAGATCGATAAACCTTGGGTGATCCACTTAAGGGAAACTTGCTGCTGTTCTACAAACCTCTGCTCTTGGAGGCCCAACACTGTCTACAGGAAAAGGAGGGGGCGTAGACATCAGCGACTAGGGTTTGGCTCCTCCGCCGACGCTCGTCATCGGCGTGAGTTTCTTCTCCATCCCAACTCCAACCCCTGTCGTTCCCGAGTCGGTGAAGGAGATCGGGCTGATCAAGGGGGTGGCCTTGCCCACCTACCCGGCCTTGTCTCTCTTCCTGCCTCCGAGCGCGGGTGTCTAGGGTTTGGTGCGTGGATTCTTTTTGCTGGTTCTATCTATGGTGGCCTCAGGTGGAAGATCTGGGGAAAAAACAAAGGGAGGTGATAGTGCAGTTTTGGAGAGGGCACCGAAGAACTTAGAACTGCGGGAAGGGGAGCTCGACGATGTGATCATAGGGAAAAAGGATTTGGTGGTCCTCCAGAAGCAATCGCGATGGATGGCGGTGACGAGGGCTACATATGGAGACTTGCAATCGATCCAGAGCTAAGGGAGGTGGACGACAACCTTTTCACTTTCAATTTTTTCTGTCTTGGCGACTGGAATAAAGTGATGTTTCAAGGGCCATGGCTGTTCCGCAAGCTGGTGGTGGTGATATCTGAATATGATGGCAAAGGGAACCCAAGATCAGTTCCCTTGGAAAGAACCGAGGTTTGGAGTCAAATTCATTCGATCCCAGAACTGTATAGGGAAGTGGAAATAGTTGATCAGTTACAAGGAGGATTGGGAAAGTGAAGAGCATTGAGATGACCCATCAGCGGTGGTTTGAAGGAGATTATGTTAGGGTTCGTGCTAGCATTAATGTCAACGAACCTCTGATTCGGTTCACCCCGTTGAATATAGAAGGAGAGGGAAGACAGATGCTTCAGGTCAAGTATGAAAAGATTGGCTATTTCTGTCATGTGTGTGGTGTTATGGGACATGACATGGAGGAGTGTGGAGATGGCATTCATAATGAAGAAGATGTGCAATATGGTAACTGGATGTATGCGCAACGCCAAAACCAAATTAACAGCCTGCCCAGCTTCAGGGCCTCGTTTGCTGTGAGAGGAAGAGGTAGAGGAGATTGGAATGTGGAACGGAAGCGATCATCCGAGGACGCTTTTGAGGATGAGAAGGTGAAAGATACGGCATCTAGCCCGCTGAAAACTGGTCCGGCTGTAGCCATGGAGGAGGACACTGTGTTGGCTCTGGGTGTTAGAAAGGATCCGATGCAGAGGCTAAATTTTGATGAAGATCCTGGAGAGGAAGGGGCGCTGGGTACATAGGAAATAGGCACTGATGGCAATGGAACTCCCCCAATGTCGCCACCCTACATTGGTCCAAGAGAGAAGAAACGAACCAAGAAAGGAGATGGGAGTACAAATTCTGCTAGCTCGAGTGACACAAATCCACTAGCAACATCGGCGGCCCCTCTCGAGGGGGACCGCCGGGCCCAATGAGTACGTTGGGATGGAACTGTCGTGGGTCGTGGCATCCTGCGATAGTTCGAGAATTGGACTGCCTTGTGCAGACCTACAAGCCTTGCTTGGTGTTTCTATGTGAGACCAGGCAAAGGGAAGAGCGAGTAAAAAAATTACGTTTTCGTATTGGCATGACTGGATGTTTTGTGGTGAATGGGGATGGCAAAGGAGGAGGTTTAGCTCTATATTGGTAGGATGGAGTTACTGTGGACTTAATCTCATTCAGCAAACGACACATTGATGTCCATGTTAGTGGGGGGCCTTATGCTCATAAGTGGAGGGCTACTTTTGTTTATGGCGAACCAAAGGCCATTGAGCGGTATATTTTCTGGGAGACTGTGAAAGGACTCCGAGTTCAATCTAGTGAACCTTGGCTTATGATAGGGGATTTCAATGAAGCTCTGTGGCAGGAGGAGCACTTTTCTCGGACACGGCGGGCAGAAAATCTTACGCGTAACTTCAGGGAAGCCCTTCAGCATTGTAACCTCTATGATATTGGCTTTGTGGGTGTGCCCTGGACATATGATAAAAAAACAACAGGGAGAGAGGAATGTAAGAGTTAGACTTGATTGGGCGGCTGCGAGTCCGGCGTGGTCTGCGTTTCCTAGAGATGAGACTGAGGCACATTGCATCGTCATGTTCTGACCATGTTCCGTTACTGTTAACTGAGGAGGCGGCGCAGAACGCTCGACAGCCTAGACCGATCTGTCGCTATGAAGTGGCGTGGGAGAGGGAGCCGTCGCTAGGAGCGGCTGTTGAGGAAGCTTGGTCATGGCGCCTCCTTGGTAGCGATTTGGGTGATATTAACAATAGCTTAAAGAATGTGATGACAAATCTGCATCAATGGAAAAATAGCCATTTCAAATCGATCCCAAAAAAATTAGAGAAGAAAAGAAAAATGCATGAAGAGCTGGCACAACGCTCCGATTTGGAGGGCACGCAACAAAGGCAGAACCTTCTGACTGAGATGGACGAGCTTCTTTACCATGAGGAGATGGCATGGATGCAACGGTCTCGGGTTTCATGGCTAAAAGAGGGTGACCGCAACACCAAATTTTTCCATAGGCAGGCCTCTAGACGACATAAGAAAAATCGCATTAGAAAATTGAAAAGGCCCGATGGTACGTGGACATGTGATACAACAGAGATGGAATAGATTGCTTCAGGTTTCTTCCAAAATCTATTCTCAAAAGATGATGCCCTTGAACCTGAAATAATTGCTAACCTTATCTAGCCGTGTATTGATGATGATATGAATGGAACTCTTTGTGCAGCGTTTACGGAGCAGGAGATTGATGATGCACTGTTTCAAATTGGGCCTCTAAAGTAGCCGGGACCTGATGGCTTCCCTGGGCGTTTTCTGCAACGGAACTGGGGGATTTTGAAAGAGGATGTTATAAAAGCGGTGCAGCAATTTTTCGCGACAGGAATTATGCCAGAAGAAGTCAATGATACAACAATTGTGATGATACCAAAAAAAGAATGATCCAGAGGAGATGAAGGACTTTCGGCCTATAAGCCTGTGCAATGTTATATATAAAGTGATGTCGAAGTGTTTGGTAAACCGGCTTCGGCCTATCCTTGAGGACATTATTTCTCCGACTCAAAGTGCGTTCATTCCTGGGCGTTTGATCACAGACAACACCCTCATTGCCTTTGAATGTATACATGCAATTCAGACTGGATTAGCGGCTCGTTCTAAGTATTGTGCGTACAAGCTGGATTTAGGTAAAGTGTATGACCGTGTGGACTGGGTTTTTTGGAGAGGATTTTAGCGAAGATGGGCTTTCACAGTCAATGGATACAGTGGATCATGGCGTGTGTGACCTCTGTACGATACTCAATTCGTTTTAACGGACATATGTTGGATCCCTTCTCCCCTACACGTGGCCTGCGCCAAGGTTATCCACTTTCGCCTTAATTGTTTCTTTTTGTCGCTAACGGTTTATCTTATCTGATTAGAAGGGAGATTTAATTGGGTGCACTAAAGGAGCTGCACATTTGTCGTCGAGGGCCGGGCATATCCCACTTGTTGTTTGCTGATGACAATCTATTATTCTTTGAAGGTTCGGTGAATCAAACCATGGTTATCAAATTAATTTTGAATCACTATGAAAGGAGCACGGGCTAGCAGATCAGCCTCGATAAGTGTTCTATTATGTATGGGGCTGGATGCAACCAGGAGGTTCAGGCCGAGATTAAAAATATCCTAAATTATAAAACTGAGACTTTTGAAGAAAAGTATCTTGACCTACCGGCGCCGGAAGGAAGCATGAGGAAAGGAAAATTTAAACCTATCAAAGAGAGATTCCAGAAGCGAGCCTCGGATTGGTCTGAATGGTACATGTCTTCTGGGGCTAAAGAGACTCTAATAAAATCGGTGCTGTAAGCTCTAACAACTTATGCAATGGGTGTTTTTCAATTTTCAATGGGGTTATTAGAAGATTTATCGAAAATAATCCGTGAGTTCTGGTGGGGAGATGAGGAAAATAAGAAGCGCATGCACTGGATGGCCTGGGACAAGACGGCTCGGCCGAAGGTTCATGGGGGTATGGGCTTTAGAGATCTTAGAATATTTAATCAAGCTTTGTTAGCACGTTACACGTTAGGCATGACGGCTAATCTAGTTCCCAAACAGTCTTTGTACGCGTCTGTTAAAGGCTAAATACTACCCGTCAGCACATCTTTTGGACACAGCCTTTATTCAAAATACATCCTCTACATGGCAAGGTATAGTACATTGTTTGGAACTTCTAAAATAAGGTGCGATTTGGAGAATTGGCTCGGGTTCAGGTGTTCGAATCTTCAGGGACAGTTGGATTCCCAGAGTTGGAGCAATGAAGCTAATGGGGAGCAGAGGCAACTCCAGGCAACTCCCGGCGTCGCTGGGTGTCAGAGCTTATTGATCCAACAACAAAAACTTGGAATGAAGGTGTGATCCGGGAATGCTGCAATCATATTGACTCAGAGACTCTCATGTCCATCAAGCTCTCGTCGAGGCAATGTGAAGACTTCGTAGCCTGGCTGCCAGAGAGTAACTGGTTTTTTCCATCCGCTCAGTCTATCGCCTAGGCTTACAGCCCGCTCTCGACGCTATGAGCCCTGGTCAATCTAGTAGTGCCCCTCTGGGAGATCGCAAGGTGTGGAACGATGTTTGGAAGGCTAGGGTGCCACAGAAGCTACGTGTGTTCGCTTGGAAGGCGACCACATCCACGCTGGCGGTAATGGAAAATGTGCACCAAAGAATTAACACGGTTAATCCTATTTGTTCTATCTGTGGCATAGAGGAGGAGAGTCATCACCATGCTTTGGTGAGATGCACACTGGCCCGAGCGCTCAGGGATGGTATGCGCGCACTGGAAGCTACCGTCGGAAGAAGTGTTTAATCGCGATGGCCATGAATGGTTTCTGAAGCTTCTACATGATGCACCGGCCCTTGGGAAAGCTCGTCTTATTTTTCTCATGTGGCGGGTTTGGCATCACCGAAATAATGTGGTGCATGGTGATGGTAAGGCTTCGATATCGGCTTAAATCCCGCACTTACGTAGTTATGATGAATCTTATGCAGCTGCTCAAGGAAGAAGTTTAAATGATAAAGAAAAAGACCCTATCGAGCAGGAACGAACTGCGCCCAGGACGGCCACGGCTCGTTGGTCTGCCCCGCCGCCGGGCACTCTGAAGTGCAATGTTGATGTGGGCTGGGACGCGGTGAAGAAGATAGCGGGAATTGGAATTGTGATCCGTGATCATACAAGTTTAGCGGTCTTGTCTGAATGGAAGCACATTAGCTGGTGCCCTAGTGTAGAAGACGCCGAAAGCATTGCTTGCATTGAAGGGCTGAAACACCTGGTTAACCTGCGGTGCATCTCGGGAGTACTTGAATCCGATTGTCTACATGCAATATCGAATATGCAAAGCACTACTAATCGGTCAAACTGTTGGTGCTACTACAAAGAAGGACAGGAGATGTTGAATCTTTATCCTTTCATCACTGTTGCGAAGGTGCATCGTGCTTGCAATACTGTAGCTGACGGTCTGGCTAAGCTAGGAAAAAAGTAGGGATAGTGGCATCCTGTATGGGTCCGTTCCGCTGTCTGTGGCGGATCTTACCTAAGTCTTGTTTTCTCTAGTAGGATGTAATCTTTGAACTCTCAACGACAAGTTTCTGGACGCACTCTTTTCCTTACCAGGGTACGTAAGGGGACTGGAAGGTTTTTGATGAGGCGGCTTGCTTGCTTTAATAAAATTGCATCCTTCTTTAAAAAAAAATTTAATCAATTGCCAAAAAGATTAATCACATTTGAAGGTGCTGCAATATTGAAAGTCATATAAATAATGTGCCAAAGGATTTTAGCGGCAAGTAAAGAATAAATGTTGAATTGTCTCATCTTGATCACATAAGCAACATTTAGAACACCCATGCCAATTTCGTTTTTTAGATTATCTTTCATAAGGATGACTTTCTTATGAAGGAACCACATAAAAATTCTAATTTGTGGAACCTTGATCTTCCAGATAATTTTTTTGACATCTCCTATATTACCATCAAGCAAATTAAGATACATAGATTTAACCGTAAATTGTCCAGAATCAGTGAGATCCCAGTGGAAAGTATCATCATTCTCTGAAAGATGAACTTCCATTAGGCGGTGAACAAGATGAACCCATCGATCTCATCTATTGTCTCAGAGCGAACTTCTAAGAGCATCTCCAGTCGCGTCCCCCAAACCGTCCCCCAAAGGGATTTGGGGCGCATCGGACAAAAAAACATTCCCAGCCGCGTTCCCCAAAGTCGATTTTTGTCTGGCGTGGCCTGATGCGGTGTCCGGCGCCCCGAGCCCGTCCCCGCTACACAGGGGACGCTCCGGGGATGCCAGACGCACCGAAAAGCGAGGCGAAGCGATGTGGGCCCGACGTGTCCCGGCACAGAGAAAATTCGTCTGCCGCTCCCGCCACATCGCTCCTCTCCCGCCGCGCATTTCTTCCATCCCAACACCTTTGACCTGTCCCGCCCGCCGATTCATTTCTACCTCCCGCCGTCGCTACCCTGTTCCTCCCGCCGCCACCCTCTCCCCATCCATGGCGCCACCAACTGCCCCCAAAAATATAGCCAAGAAAGGGACCAAGAATCCGCCTGGCAGTGGGACAGGGCAACATCGACAGGGCGCCCTATCGGCAACAAGGCTGCCAAAGCCGCCTTGGCCGACGCTGCGTCGGCCGAGAAGACGCAGGCGTCGCTCACGCAGTGCCTCGTCGAGGTCTCCTCGACCTTGCTCCCCCGCGATAAAAATGCCGAGGAAAGGTGGGCGGCGCTGCTCAAGAGGCAAGAGGAGAAGATGGAGCTAACGAAACGCAGGGACGACATGTCCCTGCTGAGACAGTTGACAGAAGGAATGTCTCCCCGGACGCGGGCGGCGCACAACTTCTATTTGAATATGATCGCGCGCCCAGTACTTTGATCGCCGCTACTCTGATCGCGACGACTACGGCGGGAACGATCTCTTTTGAATGCAAACTATTTGAATTCCTATTTGGGGACGGCGTTTGGGGGACGCGACTGGGGAGCGACGTCCCCCAAACGCTCGATCCGGCACGGTTTTGGGGATGGTTTGGGGGACGCGACTGGAGATGCTCTAAAACCTATGCTTAAGGGTGTCCCATTCATAACATGTGCAATCGAAACATTGGTTCGGTTGATAATACGATAAAAGAAGGACATCGTTCGCAAAAGGGCCTACCGCCCAGCCAAGTAACCTCGTATTCTGACCATTCTCAACCCTCAGTTAATTTTTCAGTTAATGGATGATGGAAAGAAACCAATGACTTAATTTTATCTTTATTTTTACCTCCTCACTACCCCTGAGCTTCAGGTAATGCTGCTACTCCCAATCCAGCTTATATTTCTAATCTTTAAACCCAGCAAGAAAAATGAAAATACACATGTGAAAGAAAATTGAAACTTCTTGGCTTTCGCCCAACGATAAAACTTACGCACACCTGAGAACACAGCAACTCCTGTGGCACTTTTCTACTTTTTTGTTCATGATCAAGGATTATTACAAAGCATATAGGTTTACATAGTACCCATAGTATCCCGATCAATAGTATATGGGCTCAGGCACTTAACTTTATGAAAACAAGTAAACAACTTGTCCTGGACTCTAATTTAACTGAGAATGCAAACATTGCCTTGACTCTGAAAGTACTTACCAAACACAAGTACACCATACTCAACTTGCAAACACTTGTACTACTAGGATATGACGACTTCATGCCTGACGCCTACACGCTAACAGCCATAGATGTTAACTACGCAACTACGCAAGACTACTAAATACACTGTAATTATATTTCCTAATTCGCAGAAGACAGTAGCATATATGATGCGAGTCACAGACAGTGCGTTGCTCAAATCAAATGTTCTTCATGCTGATGCAGACGCTTCTTTCTTCCCACTGTCAGTTGTGGTTCTTGCAGCTTACAACTTATCGTGTAGTTGTAGTAGGGTGGTATGCGAGAGCTCCATGCAACAGCCTCGAATTCTCCACGGGGTAGTGTACCACCACGTTCGAGGAGAATGTCCCGCATACTGATCCTAGGGACTTCCTCACTGGAATCTGACTGATGATACTTGCTAATCAAGAAATATCCGCGGCTCTTCTCCATTCTCCAATAGTATACTGGTTCATCTACACGCACCCGAAGGTTTGGGTGCTTTTCAAACATATGGAGATGTGTCTGTATATATGCTCTCACACAGTGAAGAACTGTGCGCCAAAATCGAGCATTGAAGTTATCTCTCAGTATATCAGCAATAATATGCGCGCTTGTGAAACATTGTCTCTGTTCCAAAGCGATCTCCATGGCCATCTTTGCCAATTTTGGCTCCTCGTCAGGGTTTGTGCTTCCAAATACAAGCGACTTGAAAAAATACCAATAAGCTTCTTGAGACAGATAGTCCAGTTGAAGTGCTTCTGTTGTTCCCAGACTCATAATTCTGTTTGATCGACTGGTGATAATGATTTTACTCCCACCACATGGTGTCATGTCAGTTATGGAAGATTTCAGCCTTCTCCATGTGCCCTGGTTAATGTCCTCGGCTATTTCGACTATAACCAGCAATCTGTTTTGAGAAGAACAATTCTGATGTCTGACTAGACCATTAATATTGTTTTCTTTCAGGTCGATCACTGCTTCATCCCTGAGACAGCCTTCTGGAAAGAAGAGGATCATCGAAAAGCGATCACGCACACTCTCATCCTTACAAACATTCTCAACAAGGGTGGTCTTCCCTACTCTTATTGGACCAACCAAGGGAAGTACAGCAAGATCTGGAGTAGCACTGGAACACAACAAGAAATTCAGGACCCGCTGCCGGTCCATTTGGCGACCAAACATGCAATTGTCCAAGAGCAAATATGCGCCGTAAGGTTGGCGGAGTATCTGACGATAGGACTCCAAGAGAAAAAGAAATTCATTCATACCAGCCATGGTGTCTTCAAGGGTGTCAATCAGCCGTTGCAGCTCTTCTTGAATGTTGTTGTTTGTACCAAACAACTGTGCTTCTGTGTTGCAGCTACCACTGCCGGTGCTGCGAGAGAAACGAAGCCGTTTGGCTGGAATGAATTTGTACAGGGCAGAGGATGAGTGGCTCAAGCTCAACCCCCCATCATTCTCCTCCTCCTCGCCAATGGCTCGAAGTCTCAAGGCATCAAGAATGTAGTGGCCTCTGTACATTCCTTGCCTCAACAGCTTGAGCTGACGGAGCATCCCCTGGTTGGTGATGAGCCGCCCCTCTCCCTCCTCGACGACGGTGTCGACTCTCATTACAACTCTCTCTAGCCTCTGCAGGGTCATATCGATGCCAGGCTGCTGCTGGAAGCATTTGCTGATCACAAACGACGCCGACTCGCTGACGAGGTCACCTACGATTGCAGAGAACAAAATATCCATTGATGGTGATCCTACTCGACTCGAGGACTGCTACGTTCAGCGATGGAAGGGGGATAGATAAAGAGCAAGAAGTGATACTGGCTCTGTACCGTTGGGACTCAGAAGTCAATTTCGACTCAGGACTGCATAGTGTGAGCCTAAATGCTGAATGGACCAACACGCTCTGATGCGGTCCCAGTTGAGGCGAGCCTTCACTGCCGTGTGGACTTGAGTTGCTGACTTGCTGCAAGTCTGGCTTTCCTCTTGAAGGTCCAGTCTGAGGAAGCCCAAATTCAGGAAACTTCAGTGAAATTTGGTGTAGTTTTCAGTTCATTAGTTATGTAGGGAGAGACCGGGGCAGATGTAATAATTTGTAATACTGTTTTAATAATGATGCAATCAAAACGGTATGCATCGATTGATACGTGTCGATTGATGCAGAGGCCGAGGCTTCCCCATTTAGAAAAAAATGTAGGGAGAAACTTGGTGATGAGATGGTTGGATGCTCACCCACATATTTAAAATGTGTTGGCAACCATTTTTGGCCCGGTGCTGACTAAACGAGGAAGCTCCGTTGAAGACTGAATATTTTTGGACAGACGCATCGGCAAGGGAGTCTGATCTAGGAAGACTTGGACCCGAGAGTCACTCGGATGTGGAGAAAGGCGAGAAGATGAAGATTCTAAAAGACCGCGCCAATCAGTGTACAAATCCTCAAGTATCTTCTTCCAAGGAAAATAAAACAACGCCAGAAGGAGAAGTCGGCTACTGCCCGAAGCAGAGACCAACAAACTCCAACACGGAGACCACCTTGATCCAGATGCTTGAAGTCCGGCTTCAACATGATTATGCAGGAAGACCTACTTAGTTTGGAATAAGAGTAAGACTCCGATTCATGCATGTAAAATTGTGGAGATTGTTTGGTGATGGACGATTGACACTAAGCACAAAAATCCAATTAAATGCATCTACTTTTTATCCCCTTCTTTTGTGGTTGCTTCCATTCTTCGGAGATTTTGTAATCAGATTTGGCTCATTGATTGACAACCAAGTTAGAGGCAAGCGGATTGATCTGGCTCAGCCTGTAGCTTCTACAAGCCCTGACAGCTCCCCTCCCGGGTGATTTGGATTTTCGGTTCCAAAATTGCTAGCCAGATTGTCTTGCATATCGCGCTTTTGGTTGGCCTCCTACTATGTGTGTGTCGAGGGTGTAAGTGTACATATTCATGTGCGAACTGATTGGACTACTTTAATGGCTACTACTCTCATATCCCTGTTTCTATGCCATTCCCATTCCGTGTTTGACCAATAGTACGTGAGTAATGTGTCATAAAAATTACTACCAAGGAGTAGTTTTGGATCCAAATTAAGACTATGGTTTTTCAAACACATACTCTTATGTTTTGCTGGTTAAATTAATGGTCAATGTTGAGCCTTGAAATATATATGTGTGTGCAACGAACGGCTCTGTCTAGATGTAGGTATTCAAGTGGAAATTAAATTGAAGTAGAAATACCAAAACAATGCTAAATTGGAAATGCCCCCAATACCAAAGTTGTTATTTGTACGTGTATGTATTTGGTTGTTGGAGTCAAAGAGTAGCATCAATTTCAAATCATATTTGATTTTACAAGCTGCAAAATTCTAAATTTTGTTTATCTAGACATGGTGTGGCTCTAACTCTATTTCAGAATTACGAGACATTTTTTCTTCTTTACTATTTATCTAAAAGTTTTCTATCTAAAGTGGAACAAATTTAGATAGACAACATACAATGGTGTACACGTGCAAAAATATTCATCAGTGATCAATTGATTGTACAAGCATTTCATATACACCTAGAAGGCAAAGTGGATTTCCGATCGTGGAGTGGCCAGTGCTAGAATGACATTACATGTGGTGCCGAACCCAGCGAATTTAAGGCAACGGTACCTACCGGTGTCACATCTACCGTCCGCTCTTTGTTTTGAGATTGGTGAGGTTTTTGATATTTGTCTAATATAAAACTAACAATTGAAACTGAAGTGAAACTTTTATGAAACTAAAGTGATACATGAAAAATATTGTGAAACAGTTTGACAAAAAATTAAACTGATGACATCGTTGCTGATGTCACTACGGTTTGTTTCATAAAAATATTCCTATTTTAGTTTATGTTTCAAATTTGTTTCACAATTTTTTGAAAGAATTGGTCAGCACATGGATGACGTCATTGTTGAAGTCACTCCGGTAGATGTCGTTGCGTGTAAAAAGAGGTTTTCGAGGTGGTGCCCTAAATGCACACTGGATTTTTTTTGAACTTTTAACACTTTTCTCATTAATATAGCTAGCAAGCCGCCTCATTAAAAACCTTACAGCCCCCTTAGGTACCCCGGTAAGGAAAAGAGTGCGTAAAGAACTTGCTGGCTTCAACAGTTACAGAATAGATACATCATCTGCAAGCACATTAAGGATAAAATCAGGGGATCATCCAGCCACACAATTGACTCTGGTCCCCTGAGTGTCTAGCTAACTCATGTGCTGCTACATTTGCATCCCTAGGAATATGAGAAAACTGAACCTCCGTAAAACCCATGCATAACATGGTACACTCCTCATAGATAGTTGCAGCAGGACACAAAGAATTCCCACCTTGTTTCATAATTTCAATCACATCCATGCAACCAGAGACCACTTCTAGCCTGTTGCACCCAAATTGTGCAGCCAATAGGATTCAATCACGCAAGGCTCTAGCCTCGGCCGACGATGGGTCAGAAATGAAAGGAATACCAGAAGAGCTTGCTGCTAGAAAAACTCCGCGATCATCCCTCAAAACTGCACCAGTACTGCCCGTACCAGAATCTGCACAAAACCCTGCATCAACATTACGTTTAACAAAAAAATTCCTTTGGATTAATACATCTATGTCTGGTACTGCCCGACATCTTCTTTTTTGCCCTTGAATAACTAAGTGTTAGCGCTACAATCGATTGCGCCGTTCTTGCAGTATTTTAAACCGGCTCCCCATGAGCTGCCTTTCTTCTCTCCCACCAGATATACCAGACACCCACAACCACAAGATCATTGCGATCCACTTCAGGAAGCAGCAGTGCCGCGATTGATCGATCTCTGAGTAACGCTTCAAGAACTGCTCCTCCATTTTGCTCATGCATGCACACATGTGATATAAGATCACCAAGACCCAACTTGGCCCAAATTTCGCCAACCCTTGGGCACGTGAAGAGCGCATGACAGATGCTCTCGCAATCAATCTGACACAGATTACACTGAGAACTAGTGATCATGTGTCTGTTAGCTAAAACACCATTACAAGGAATAGCGCCTAGGAGAGATCTCCACAAATGAATCTTTACCTTTGCCCGGACATTAAGCGACCAAATAGTCTTCCACACAGGTAAATTCGATGAAGTGCCATAGTTGGACGTTCTCCTCAGTTTAATGTCGTGCTAATGTTCCCATTCTAGATAGTAGTAGGACCTCACGGAAAACACTCCTGTTTTAGTATAGTGCCACGAAATAAAATCCTGCATCATACTAGTAGCTAGAGGGATATTAAGAACTCTTTGAACATCAACCGGCCAGAAAATATCATTAAGAATCTCCTCATCCCAACATCCTGTCTCATCATCAATCAGATCAGAAACCTTTGTTAGGACAACATTACCTCTTCTAGTTGCAATTTTTCGGTTTGGGCTTCCAGGCACCCATGGATCATTCCATATATCAATTTGGGAACCATCTCCAACTCTCCACATGTGTCCCCTTTTAAAAGTTTGGATGCCCGCCCATATACTCTGCAAAGTAAAAGAACTCCTTTTTCTTAAGATTGCAATTCAGAATATCACCTGTAGGATAATATTTAGCCCTTAACTCAGAAGCACAAAGTGAGTTCGGTTCAGAGATCAGCCTCCACACATGTTTAGCTAGCATCAATAGGTTAAAACAGCGCAAATCCCGGAACCCCATACCACCTTGTTTCTTAGGCACACACATTTTCCATCATGTGAACCAGTGCATATGTTTCTTCTGATCATCATCTCACCACCAGTATTGGGACATTGCAGTTATTATCCCTTTAATAATCTGTTTGGGTAGCTTGAACACAGACATAGCATATGAAGGAATGTCTTGGATGACGGCCTTCGATAGCGCCTCTTTACCTCCAAAGGACATATTTTTCTCTTTCCATCCACTTAGAATTTTACAAATCATGTCAATCAGATGTTGAAAACAATCTGACCTATCAACGCCCACCAATGGTGGCAGCCCAACGTACTTATCAGTTATTGCTTCAGTCATAATGTTTAGTATGATACACACCTCCTCTCTAACTTCTACTTCCGTGCAAGGGCTGAAGTAGATGCTAGATTTCGCATCACTCACCAACTGACCCGATGCAGCACAATAATCATTCAAAGCACTACGGAGGCTTAGAGCATTGGTTGCATCAGCTTGCATGAGGATCAAAGAATCATCTGCAAAGAGGAGATGAGAGACCGCCGGAGCGCCTCTACACACTTTCACCCCAATAAGATTTCCAGCCGCTTCTTCATGCTGCAGTAAACTCGAAAGTCCCTCCGCACAAAGAAGAAATAAGTATGGTGAAAGAGGATCCCCTTGGCGGAGACCCCTAGTAGGGTAAATATAATCTGAAAGATCATTATTTAGACGAACTTGATACCTGACAGAAGACATGCACGCCATAATGAGATCAACCCATGCAGGATCAAAACCCAGCCGCACCAGGATCTTCTGAAGGAAAGTCCACTCCACTCTGTCGTAAGCCTTATGCATATCCAGCTTCACCGCACAAATTCCATATTTCCCAGTCTTTTTATTCTTTGTAATATGATAGATTTCATAAGCCACAAGGATATTATCCATAATAAGACGGCCCGGAACAAAGGCACTCTGAGTAGGGGTAATAATCTCTGAAAGAAGGTGCTTCAACCGAATTGCCAAGAGTTTTGCAGTTACCTTGTAAACCACATTACATAAATTGATAGGACGAAATTGAGTGATCGACTCAAGGCTCTCCACTTTGGGAATTAAAACAAGTGTAGTGTGGTTCCAACCTTCAGGAATTACTCTCGAGTTCACCGCCAACAAAACCTCATCAATAATATCCTCACCGATTATGTGCCAAAACCGCTTATAAAAAATAGCATGGAGCCCATCTAGACCCGGAGCCTTAAGATCACCAATATTAAACATGGCCTTTTTAACCTCCTCTCTAAAGTAGGGGGGAGTTAAAGTCTCATTCATTTCATTAGTAACACTCTGATGAACCTTGTTAATTACCTCCTGAATCCGGATCTTGCACCTCAGATGTGAACAGTTGCTGAAAATACCCAGATGCAATACCCATCATCTGATCCTGATCATCAGTAACATCACCAAATTCATTAACTAGCTGTTTAATAAAACTCCTTTTTCTCCTTCCAGATGCAAATCGGTGGAAGAACGCAGTATTTTGATCTCCATGGCGCAGCCAGTTCGCCCTTCCTCTCTGCACCCAATATATTTCTTCTTGTTCCAACGAATTTTCTATTTGAAGCTGAAGTTCCCTTTGTTTTGATAATGCATCATCCGATAACGGACCCGACATCACCAGATTCAATTCCACCTGAAGCTCACGCAGACATTTTCTAGGACCTTTCAGAACGGTTCTGTCCCACTCGTGCAAAGCCTCATGCACTTCTTTGGTATGGTCACAAAGAGAATTTTCTGCATGCAAAAGTTTAGTTCGGTCCCACCCAGTCTGAATAATTGTTTTGACCAAATTTTCACATAGCCACTGAGCTTCAAATCGTAAGGGTGCTCTATAAAACTAAGTTTGAATACCAGCACATCTCTCAGTATCGATTAAGATCGGACGATGATCAGACTTCCCAAACTCCTCATTAACGACATCTGCAAGCGGAAACATGGCCGCCCACCTCGGATCACAGACAGCCCTATCCAATCTCTCTCTGATCTTCCCTCTTCTCCAAGTGAATGTATCCCCCTTGTAGCCCATATCCTCTAGGTTACAGTCAATGAGCGTGTCGCGGAAGGCTTTCATATACCTAAGGGGTCTAACCGCACCCCCTTCCTTCTCAGAAGAATATAAGATTTCATTAAAATCTCCCATTAGCAACCATGGAAGATCAATCACCTCATGAAGAGAACGAATATACTCCCAAGACAAATATTGTCACTACTTGGTTTGCCATAAAATCATGTAAGGCGCCATCCAGCCTCACCATTCTCGTTAATGCGAATATCAATAAAATTCTGCTCCACCTCTTTAGAAGTTACAGTAATGTCTTTATTACAAAGCAACACCAAACCACCACTCCTACCGTCGCTTTCTACCACCAACATCTCATCAAACCCCAAACGTCGACGCAAAGATTCTGCCTTTACTTTACACAGATGTGCTTCATATAGGAAAATCACATCCGGTCTCAACCGCACCTGGATTTCCAGGAGTGCCCGAACTGCCGAGGTCTTACACATTCCCCGGCAGTTCCAACATAAGAGTTTCATTGTGACCGGACAGACCCCTTACTGGAGTCCACCGATCCTCGAGAGTTTGTTGAACATGTACCATCTTTCTTGGGTCTCTTTTTCCTATCCTTCTCTTCAACCCCCACAGTACTGGGATCAACCGGAGGCAGGGGCGGCGCCAGGGGTATTCTTGCGTATGCAGCTGAATACCCAAGATTTTGACAAAACTTTCGAATTTCCTCACAAATTAGGGAAAAATTTAGCAAATACATGAGAATTTTGGCAAAATGAATACACAGGTTGAAAATGAATACCCAGCACTTCACCTCTGGCGCCGCCACTGACCGGAGGGGTTTTGTCCAGAGCCATAGCATTTGGATTTTCAGTCACATCATCAGATCGTGGGGGCTGGAGTGCATCATTAGTGTTTTCAGCTGGAAACTCTAAACTCCTCTTAGCACCAGAACCATTGATATCGCCTTCTTCCATGGTCGCATCTAGCTTTTTCGCTGGGCGAGTACCAGAGTCCTTCAACTCGTCATCATCAGAGCATTCAGTATTGTGCAAAGCATTAAACCTCGAACTGATGTTTGCATGCCTCCCAAGCATACCGCGACCCCTACCCGAGGGCTCCCGACCTCTAAAACCTCCAGAACCCCCTTTGTTTACTCTAGCAAATCTGTCCCGCCATGTTTCAAAATCAGCCTTAATGAAATCTCCCCACTTTAAAGAGTTCTCATCATGTTCACCAGTATTGCACTCAGTATGCATATGTCCAAACTGACCTCAGTAGCCACAAAACTTGGGGATCTTTTCATATTTAACTGCATAAAATTCCCGTTGTTTGTCGCGAGAAATTGTCACAAACCTGGCAAGAGCTTTCCGAACATCAATACGAGCCCGTGCTCTGACAAAGTTACCAATACCCTGCACATCAAGTTCAACGGCAACACACTTTCCAATCTTTTTCTCAACTAAATTTGTTACCACCGATTCTTTCCTGTATCCGATCGGGAGCTTGTGGATTTGGATCCAGACAGTAATGAAATTCAGATCGATCGACTCTGTAGGTGCCATGCCATCGTACTTTTCAATTGAGACGGCGTTTTGACGGAACAACCAGGACCCCCTGCTCCACCTTCAGCCAATCACCTAGACACGAGCACTCGATCGAAAACAATTTATCTTCCAATGGAGTAAACTTGATTTCCTGCGCAGGGCTCCGGGCCACACGCATATGCTGTTCAAACGTCTGTGGGCTGAAGCTATTTGTAGTATGAACCCTAGCCAGAGCAGTCCACTTCATCCCCTCCTTTGGAACGTCTTCTTCGTCTTAAAAGACGAGATCGTCGATCTCCTCCTCATCAATCCCCCGACGTAAGAGCATGTCGTCTAGGTTTTCTTGTTTCTTTGACCCCGAGATGCCGCCCTGGTACGTACCACTTGCCTGCGGCGACTCCATAGCTGCGCCTCGTGCGCTTGAAAGCTTCGGAACGGAGACTCCACACCGGCGATCCACCGTCGGGAGGTAGAGAACCCTAGCTGCCGGACGATCGCAAGTCGGTAGACACTAGGTAATGGCAATGCAAATAAGGAAACAAACACCTGCCATAATCTAAATGGGGAATTGGATCAATAGTTATGTCAATCATTCTGATGAATAATTTCTGAAAAATCATAAGAAAAATGTGCATAGATCAACCTTCTCATCCCATTTCATAGCTTCTTCAAGAGAATATACGTAGTATGCGATTTGTTTTGGCAAACCCCGAGGAGGAGCCCAAATTTGATGACCCTGTAAACTTACAACAGATCAAAACAGAACACCTGATATTTTAATCCAAATCTTGATCAGGTGAAGCGAGCTAATACAAAATTCACACAGATGCACATCTATTCCGCCTATGGCTCGCTATGTAGAAGCGGCCCATATCCGGGCCACTAAATGATGCGCTCCCAATTCCCAATAGAAACAAAAAGCCACGCCCTCATTTTTGCATCAGAATTCGGAAGAGCAAACTCAATACTTATAAAATGCTCAAATATAGGGATGGATGGTCTCACCTTGGAGGACAGCCTGCTCCCAGACTCAACCTCCAGAATGCACAAACGTCACAGCCGTCTGCACCGCTGCTCGCCTTCTACCTGGCCATGCACACAAACACAGATGCATAGTGTGTGTCCTCTTGGCATCCTTAATGGCTCATCAATCCGGAACCCAGACCAACCATCTCTCTACTCGGGCGAGCTTGTATCTCCGCCGCAATGGCGATATGACACGAGGGTAGGGAAGAGGGAGATGTTGCATGGGTTTGGAATTGGAGGGGAGGCGGCACACCTCGGATGCCTTGTCAGGTCGCCGGCGCACGGAATATATGGAGGCAGTGAACCGGCACAAGCGGAGATGGGCAATCCGGATCCTGCGTGGTGGCGTGGCACGAGGAGAATATCCGGTGGTGCGGCGAGTCCTCATGGGAGATTTGATATGATACCGTGTTTAGTCTCAAAGAGATAGATTTAGGAAAGATTAATAATGATAACTAGATGATTCCCCGCGCCTTGCTGCGGGAATTAGTAGCAACATATTTTGATTTAGTAAAGTTTAGAACATATCAACTTCAGAGCAGCTAGGTTGGAAAAACCAACGTGAAGTTTCAAGAACTATGAGTTCGTCGTTGCGTTTGGACAACAGCCGGTTTCATAATATGGACAAAGCCATGAAATATGGCTGATAATTATTAATTTTATATATTCTATCAAACCTTTTGACAATGATTATAATCTGATAAATATAAACAATGATAGGAATAAAATATTTAGCAAGCAAATCAACTGGTCGGAAAAATGGTATAAGGTGGATGCTCAAAATTGTTGATTCCCCCATATTATAGTAGGAATCAGGGGCCTCGTCTCACCTGAAATTCAGCAGAAATAAAGTAAATTGTGCATTCATCCATTATATAATAGCAATCTAGTTATCTGTAGTAATCTGCCATTGTAGGTAGGGCCAAGACTAATTGAGGAAAAAAATGTATCGCAGGAAACACAAATCCTTATGGCAAGACTCTCTAATTAGCATCATCCTGATTTGCAATATCACTCAAAATAGCATTTTTATTTGTTCTTCAAAAAGGATGAGGGCAATCTTTCAAAAAGTAAAATGTGATACTCTATAGGTCATATTGTAAACTGAAACGTTTTCTCTCACAATTTCGAAAATACTACATATACACAATTGAACGTATATGAAATACAAAGGTTAAGAAAGTTGTACATCAAAAGTTTAGGCAAGTAGTAAAATAAATTGGTTAAGAATCTTACCTTGCACTATTCTGCTGTAGTACGAACAATGAGTGAGAATCGCCGTTTTCTAGTTGCCATTGATCTCTGTACGAAATAAATACTTTATCATATTCTGAAGAGATACACAATATTGAAAACATCACTTAATTGGTAGTTGGATCTGCAGGGACAAACAATCAGCGGGTCGCTGTTCAAGACTAATTCAAAATGATCTTTATAGTCTCACAATACACGTGTTCTACCATCTACAATGCAGATTTTCCAAGACCTTTAGTTGCAATACGCAAGTAACAGGCACAACACGCCATGATAAAAGAAGGAAAGGAAGAAGGCCAGTAGTTGAACTGAATAGGAGAGGAAATACACAACAAAGGAATAGTTCCCCAAATCAACTGGAGCTACAAAAGACGATCACACCGCGGTTGCAGTCTATCGCCCGTGAACTGTAGTCACATGCATGAAATTCTCGGGTAAAACATTGGAAGGCAAACGGCCAAAAGCTAAGATCTTATATTAGTTCAGATCTATGGGAGTGAGCGGAAAGAGGAATTCCATGGCAGCTTGTCTTGGATCTAAGCTCCTACCTATCTGTACCAAGTTTGAACCAAAGCTGCGAGAAAGAGGCTTCACCTAATGGAGACGTTTCCTGTTCTTTGCTCATTCAACAAAGACTGAATGGATCAAGAAGGTGGAGTGGATGGGAATATAAATCATGATGAAGTGGAGACGTTTCAGCATGGAGAAGTCGAGAGGCATGAAAACAGGACCACACTTAGAGCTTCGGTGGAATATGAACTGGATCCCTGCTAGTACTGATAGTGTGGCTAATTATTTGAGATGGTGATGTGAATGTCATTGAATTGACGTGCTAGACTGGGCAATGTGTTGATGTGGTAGATTTTGTAAGATGTGGAAGGCTAAGATTGGTTAGAGAAACTTGATGAGGTGGATTGCTTGCATGTTGAGATAAATACCCTAAGTGGGTTGCTCCAATTTAAATATTATAGATTAGGAAGATTTTGGTAAGTAGATTAATGACAATTAGGGAGGTTTTGGGAAGTAATTTGAGGTATGGTGCACGTCGGTGGATGTTAAGCCCAGACCGTGAGATTAGATCGGATGGTCCAGATTATTTTAATGACAACCACCAAAGTGCGTTGAGTATCAAACGACCAACTCTCATTTAATATATTTTATGTTATATTTTCATCAAATATATTTTGTGAAGGCGAAATTTTGTGAGAGAATAGCCAAAATACCACTAGGCAAAACCGAAAGTGCCAAAATACCACTAGTGAAAACCGAAGAGCCAAAATACCACTCAACTTAGTTTTTTCATGCCAAAATACCACTAGCGGCTAACTGACACTAACATTTTCAAAGAAAGACATAGATGACCACGCCTCTTCCACATAGAGCAACTTCTATGAAAAGAATGTTTTGCTAGTTTAATGTTGATTAAGAGGTTGTGGAGGTGCTACGAGCTGCAACCTGCAATCAACATGCTCCAAGAGACCAAGAACGAATGCATCCATGCATCGGGCTAGAAGAACAAGCAGCGGCGACATAGTTACGAACCCAGACGAGCAGTAGCAGACCACGTTCAATCCATCAGGTACGACGGCGACGGCCTGGCTGGATGCACGAGCATACTATGTAGAGTAGCAACCACCAAAGCACCTTGCCTCTGGCGGATCTTGTCGGGGAGAAACCCTGCGCGGCATAGCAATATAGGCCTAGTCCTCGATGCTAGCGTAGCTGGTTGGAGGAGTGCCTGTGAAGCGTGGGATTAGCTGCAGGGGCGGCGAGTCATGGGGGATTGATGCACCGGCACCGGCGCCGGCGAGTGTTCCCTTTTTTTTTTCATTTAGATGAAATCAAGGGTATTTTTGTCAAGTCAAGAAAAAATAACGGTTTGACTAACGGAATCTGTTTGACATCACACGGTAGTGGTATTTTGGCATGAAAAAACCTAAGATGAGTGCTATTTTGGCACTTTGGTTTTCACTAGTGGTATTTTGGCACTTTCGGTTTCAACTAGTGGTATTTTGGCTATTCTCTCAAAGAGTTAAATCCACCAGTAGTCATCAAACTTGTTGAGTAAAATCAGTTTGGTCATTGTACAACAGGAATACAAATTCACGGTCACTGAATACGCGTCAAAGGTTCACACACGGTCACCGCTCGCACCGTACCGTCGTATTTGCTGATGTGGCGAGCTGCAGGCCCACTGTAAGCTAACTTGACACGGAAATAAGAATACCCAGCTAGAGGAGGGTGTTTTTGCAAAGCAATCCCCTTCCAGCTGGCTCTCTAGCAATCTCCTCTTGGCGATGAGCCCGCGCAGCCGCCTGCTGCCGCCCCGGCCAATGCCAGCCGCCCCCGGCGCCGCCGATATCCGGAGGGCTTCGCCTCAACCTGCTCCTCCGATTTTCCTACTTCTCGACGCCCCCCTGCACCTGCTTGTGCCCCCATGGCTAACCCTAGCCCCGTCTGGGCTTGGTCACCGGCACAGCTCACCGTGCCGCCGTGGCTCCGTTCCGCCGCGTCCTAGCGCCACCCCGGAGGAAAGGAGGAAGACATTGTAGGACTCTCAAAGCAGATAAATATTTAGCTCAACAACACTCAAATAATGTGCTTGAGAAAAACAAAAGCGTAATGTCTTGCTTACAAAATCTTACCTCATGAACTAATACTCAAATCATCTGCCACTGTTGTGCTGCTGCAATGCACAGCTAGTATTCAGATACAGGTGTAGCAGGGAAGTGCGGAGTAACAGTACACAATTCAGATAGCTGGAAGCCAAATTGATTCACGTTATATCATCAGGTAACTAATATTATATCATGGATGCAGTTTAAGATAGAAGACTGATGTATCGACGAACCAACCTGGCATCTGCAAGGTATGCAGTGAGCCAATACATATTAACATAATATAGTTGGACAAAGTTAAGGCTGCCAATTTATACCTGATCTCAAATGCACGAATAGGTGTTGGCAAGTACAATGAAGAGGAAAAAACCAAATGCAATACATGACAAACTGAACCGAATTTGTATTGGTAAGAGCAGGGGAGCAATCTTGAGCAGGCCGAAAAGACCAGTCAGGCATAGTACCTTTGTTTGTGATGAACCACTTCCTTGTAGAATGATTATATTTGGCCCTGCATAAGATGGCAATGCATACATTTCAGAGCTGAAGTGAAAGAAATATGGCCTAATACTCTAATGCCTGAACTTGATTTATTTTCACGACAAAAGTAAATCACAAAAGGTCAAATAAACTTTGCAAGTGCAGGTGCGCAGGGTATTTTTCAGATGAAAGAAAGTTCATTAGCAGTTGCTCACTGCAATTTCCAGATGAAAGAAAAGTGAGCACATCGGCGCTGACCTTCTGCCAGTCGTCGGCAAAGCTGTATACGTGCACCTCATCGACGCAGGTCTTGGTGGGCACAGACGCTGCGGCAAGCACCAGGCGCGGTTGACCTTGACCTGTTGCGGCGCCGAGCGGAAGATGGACACGGAGGACAGCGGGAAGGCGCCGCCCTCGACGGTGGCCGCCGCTGCCAGAGGCGGAGGAAGCAGAAGGACGGCGTCCAGAAGCATGAGGTGGTTGGGGGAGTCATCTTCCTGGTATCGAGGACGAGCCGACAGGAGCCACTGGGAACTCCAGTGGGTGGGAGATAACGAGGGATGGTGTTGGCTGCTGATGTGTTTTAATTGAGGTCTTGTTTGCAAAACAGCGCAGCCTAACAGTGGGTCTCATTCAGCGCCACGTCGTCCAATACAGCGCTACGCTAGGAACGGTGACCGTGTGTGAAGCTCCATCGCGTATTTAATGACCGTAAATTTGTATTTTCATAGTACGATGACCAAACTGATTTTGCTCGACAAGTTTGATGACCGCTGATGAATTTAACTCTTCTCTCAAATTTTGTACGGAGTATACTGCTCCGGAGTCCTGCGTGTTCAGACAGGCTGTGCGTTTCATCGCCATCATCCAAACCCTCCTGTGTCTCGGAGCTCCGTCAGTTTCGGCGAAAACGCAAAGCCTCCAGATCTCCCGGTACGCGCCGAAGCTCCCTCCTCCCATGGCTCTCTTTGCCTGATCCAACCACGACCGAGAACCGCATTAACCTTGCGCGGGCGCCCTCTCTTTGCCTCTTGGACCAGGATCTGTCCCGTGCCCGGCGCGAATCGCGCGGAGATGGACGTCGGCGGCGCCGACCTGAGGAGCAGCATCAAGAAGTGGAAGATCATCTACCCGGTCTACCTCAACTCCAAGAAGACGGTGGCCGAGGGCCGCCGCATCGCCGCCGCCAAGGCATGCCCCGACCCCACCTGCATCGAGATCGCCGACAGCTGCGCCTTCCTCAAGATCCCCCGCGCGATTGAGGTACCCGTATCTTTTCCCCCTTTATTTTCGTTGAAAATTCTGCCGTCGGGGATTCTCTTTGCTCTTCCGTAGATTTGTTATTCATGCGTCGATGATGTTTGGACTGCTTATGGCGCGTATATGCAGTTGGATAAGGCGTATCCGCGAGATTTCTTCCAGGTGGGGAGGGTGAGGGTGCAGCTCACCAATGATGACGGCTCCCCAGTCAATCCAGCAATCAGAACGAGTAAGCCCTAAAAACTACTGACTTCATCCTGGAAGACCCCTTGGTTTTCATCTTTAAGCATTGTTTGATAAAGTAGAAGCTATGCACTGTGAATAAAGTGTAAGGTCATCTTATTCTATAGTATAAAATTTATACCGTTTCAAGCTATCCCAAATCCTGTTAGTGCAGCTAGTAGAGCTGTCAGGAATAGATATCTGCTAGGTCAATGGTTTGATTACTTCTGCAAAATCCTAAAGATGATACTACTTTTGCTCTTGATACAACACACACTGTCGATTCCATAATTTGGTCCATTGAAATTTTTGTTGAATTCTTTTCAAGGTTTTGCGAGAACACTATTCTCATAGTAAGTCGACAGTTTGAATTTCCAGATTTTGGCGCACAGCAATGTGCTTGGTAAGAAAAAAAGTTACATGACATAACAATAAGTAGTCTATTTTCAGTGTTGCCCTCTTCTTTATTTCACCAGACCATTTTCGCTTGATTATTTTGATCTGCTCTTAGTTAAACATCACCTATACCTCCAAATGCATGAACAATCTTATCCCTGAATCACATGCCTGTATGACCAATTCATCTCAACATCCTGACGCCTATATATGCTTGATCGATCAACAAATAACAACATATAAGTATTACAAATATTAATTATGAAGGGTTAATTTGATATGAGAAAGTGAGGTTGCAAATATAGGAAAATAAGTATAGTAGCCGTAGAATGATGCATACTAGGTGAGATAGGAATAAATAAGAAATTATTTTGAAATGAAATTGATAATGCTAACATATTCTGACATAATACTGGTTAAACAAAGTTACTTATCCATTATTGCACTGTGAAGTCAAATTTAAGATCTTTTCTGACTATGCACTTCACATTTTCCCAATCAGTGTGGTCTTATTATGTCTGCAACAAGGTTCTGTGAACCTGGAAACAACCATTCTGGACTTGTAGCATTATGGTGCACATATATGAAAAAAAATGGAAAGGCTGCAGCTTGGCTTGTTTTGGTCTGTACAATAATTCTTGTGAGGCCTTGTTTGGCATAGCAAGGTAAGGTTAACTAAAAAGTAGAAACTACTTTGATGTGTTCCCCTGTAAGTTAGTTGGTTAAACAGTAAATTAGATTAAGAAAACTGTTTTCCTTTTGCAAATGTGTATGGTTTGCTTATGCAAAACTGGATTTTTTTCTGGTAAATAAGCTTTGGAGCAGTGAATAAAGAAATGCATAAATAGAGGAAATAAGACTATGCTTGTGAAGGATCTGAGAGAAGGGTTTATAGAACCCTATATCTGACACCAGAAAAGGACGTATAAGGATCTGCTGTAGTCCTGGAGCTTCAACCACAACATTGGCAAACAAAATATTCCCTATGCTTGATAATACCTTTTCAGGAAATAAAGTATTCTTAGCATGGATTGCCAGGCATGTTTGTCATGATTGTTTGATTTCCTGTTTGTAGTTTGGTATTTTTAGCCGATTCTCTGCTACTTTGAACTATGTCATTATGTAGCTTAGATGCAATGAATAAAGAAAAAGAATGTGGCAATCTACGGATGGGAATGGGACTCTCTTAACGAAACCTCCCTATGTCCATTACGGTGCAAATAGATTCTTCTCTGATTGAATGTCTTATGGCATCAAAGGGCTAGGGGGCAAAGTGTGTTGCCTTATGTGGATCATGTACTTCCTGGGTTTTGCTTGGTAGTATTGTCAAATCTGGTCAATGATGCTTGTATTTTGTTCATCTTGTTATAGACAATTATGCAGCACAAGTATGTAGTTATCATCAGCTATCCTTGATGCTATATAATATGGCTAGATTGATTATACCATCTCTGTGTAACTATGTTGGACAATGCATAATCGTGCTGAATCTTTCCTAAGTAGAGTTGATGCATGATAGTTAAACGTTGGCTTTCTTTTTCCTCAAAATTTAACTTGTTTTCAAAGTCAACGAAAATTTCAGTCACATAGCTCTTAATGTGGTTAAAATTGTCTAATAGGATAAACTTAGCTGTATCAACCTGAATCTTGCTCCTGTAAGTTTTGCCTTTTATAATTTTGTAGATTTTTTGATGCCAGTTAAATTGCCCTGTTGTTCCTCACAACTGTGTGTGCATGTATGCGCAGTGTTAGTACATAAACCTTTTATCTGTTGATTTGTAGTGTCTTAAGTCATTTGGAGACGTCTTTTGCTAAATTTCTCAGAGGATTTAAGGGGCAATTACAATGTTGCTTAGTGCCATTATGCTACTGAAATTTGATGCTGTCTTTTAAACTTTCCTAGGGCATATTTTTCCTTTTTGTTTAGAGTAAAGCATGACTTACAGCTGCTGATACTTTGAGAAAACAATGTGACCACTGATCTGCAGACAGATTTCTTGTACTTTGTGTCACTGTGATGCTGAAGTTAACAGTATTCCTAATCCTAGTTATGTCTAATCTCAGATTTTTCTATGTCTGACAATCCTTGAAGTCCTTAAACCTTGAACATGTTTTGTGTAACCTACTGACACCAGTCCTTTTGCATTTCAGAGAAGCAGTTAATGATCCAAATAGCAGAGCTGGTCCCCAAGCATCATGGGAGGACTAAGAAGCAGGAACCAGCGGCTGGTCCGTCAGTAGTATCTAGTAACAACAAGAAGAAGAACAAGAACAAGAAGTGATGGAAGCAGCATCTCATGTTGTTTTCTTCTGTTCATAGAAAATTCATTTAAAAATTCGCCCGAGAGAGTTCTCAGTTCTCTGTCTGCTATGACGTCTGAATAACTTGAGTTGTTGGGGTTCTGAATTTCTCATCCATTTGGCAACTTCTGTAACCGTCAGGAGCAGCCTACTGTTGTTTGGGCAGAGGCAGTCGAGCAGATGGTTTCAGTTTGGTAGAACTTCATTTGCAAATCTAATAGAGAGGGATGTTGTTAGAAGCGGATGTTCACCTGAAATGATCGATGTTCATGTGGTTTGGCCGTAATTTAAGCTTGTTTGCGGGAAGCAATTGGAACAGAATGGGACCACCACCACCCACTTAAGGAATGCATCAAACTGCAACGAAACCAACTGGTTCCACCAGCACTAGAGCAATGGCCATGGCGCCCAAGCAGCTAATTGGAACAGAGGATGTTGGATAAAAATAATGAGTTATGTCGAGAGGTTTAAGTTGATGTTTTTTCTTCGTAAATGTAGAATTAACAAAGATGAATCCATAGGAAACATCCTTAAGGATTGAAATCACGCGAATCAAAGGACATCCACAGGGAAGAAAATGATCCTTAGGACGCAAATCTTCCAATAATATTATGCACTGATTTATTTGAATCATGCATTCTTACACACGATTCCAAATTCATTGACCATTCTTGTGGGTTGTTTTGTACTACAGGATTTTTTTTTTTTTTGAAACTTACTACTAAAGGATTTTGTTAAATACGATTTGCTATACTACTCAATCTCGTAAATTTATTGAGTACTTGTGCTAGCGCGCGTTGCAGACAGACGGCGGCATGGTGGAGCGCATCAAGTCCAAGTTCACTCGGCCAGGCACATAGACGTAAGCTGTTCGTACGGCGCATGCATATGCGTATCGATAATGGTGATCTCGTAGATATATTAGTACTCGTGCTAGTATATGCGTATCGATAATGGTGTAATCTCTTACGTACATCGCCATTGGAAAACGGCGACGAGTTGGAGCCGGACTTCTTGCAACAGCTGTTTGCCTGTTTCCATGTCCGATCACGATGATGAGTTCGCATCCGGCAGCGTCTTCTTCACCATGTTCGACTCGGTTTGATACTACTGCAGCTTTCCATCTATATAGCTACGGACACATGGGGTATAGGCCAAACAGGAGAAAGGCACGAATCCGCGCTGCTAAACGAACTACTATCGAAACCCCGCCCAGACATGACGACAATCGTCGAAACAACCGACCGTGTCGCCGGCCGCAAGAGGCCGCAAGCGATCGCGCTGCCCGGGCAGCACGCCAAGCGGGCGACGAAGAAGATAAACCTCTCGGCGAGCACGGGCGCCTTGGTCCCGTTCATGGCGCCACCCTACCCCTGCATCGACGCCGTCCCGCTCGCGGCCGTCGCGCCCGGCCGAGCCGAGCCGTCGTGGATACGCGAGAGGCTGCTCCGGGAGCTGGGGTTCCGGGCCGACATGGAGGTGCGCTTCATCGCCCAGAAGGCCGTGACCAACACGGACCTGGACACGCAGCAGAGCCGCTTCCGCATCCCCAACGACGGCGTGCAGCACCGCCTCCGCGGGATGCTCTCCGACGCCGAGCTCGAGGCCGCCAACCTGCTGCACCTGAAAGCGCCCTGGCCGAGGCCGCGGAAACAGCCGCCGGCGATGATGATCCAAGCCCGGCAAGGGGAGCAGGGAGGGAAGAGGACGAGGCAGAAGGGGAGGGACCACGTCGGGCTTCCCATGGTGCTGGTGGACGCCCGCGGCCGCACCAAGGAGATGAAGCTGACGCAGTGGGACAGCAGCCGCAGCACGGTCATCCATGGGGATGGGTACTTGGAGTTCATGCGCCAGTGCGGATACGAGCCGGAGGATGTCGTCGAGATCTGGGCCTTCAGGGAGAAGCCGTTCCGTCTTTTCGGTGTCAACATGTGTGCCAAGAGCCCACTCCATGTCGTGATTGCTTACAAGGAGAAGCAATTCGCAACATAGACCTGAAGCGGATTCCTTTTTTTATTTTATTTAGTGCACATATATTATTTGAGAGTCCTGCTTCAATAATTTGTACTATATCGGAGTTTGTCAATCACTAAGCAAGCTTTCAATTACTAACTCACATCATAGATCGGAAGAGAAAATTGTCAAATGTGAGATGAACGGCGTGTTAACAAAAGGTGAAAAAAAATACTTCATAACATTAATATCTACATGTCATGTTCTAAACCAAGTTCTCACGAAGAATATACCTTGACTCCATTTGATAAATGGAAAAGAAAGGATGATATTATCTTACCTACGTACTTGGGTTGTTTGGCGGAACACTGTGCCAGTACCGAAGAAGCGCAAATTTAGACCATAAATCCTATATTGCGTTTTTCTAAAATATGTACACATAGCATTGGCTATAGACTTTTAATAGTAAAATCCAAGATAGCCAACATAACTGTTGGTATAATTATAGAGTCAAATGATGTAAATGTGAAGAAGAGGTATAATAAGGTTGATGGAACTTCGGTCTATGGGGATTCGGGATCGGCGGCATCAATCGAGGATGGCCGCCGGGTCCAATGAGTTGCCTCAGCTTGAATTGTCGTGGTTGTGGGAATGCTGCGACAATTCGAGAGCTCGATGTCTTAGTTAAGACACACATTCCCAAGTTGTTTTTATGCGAGACCTTTCAAAAAAGTGAGTGAGTTTAGTAGACAAACTTAGAGCATCTCCAGCGTCCCCCAAAGCGTCCCCCAAAGGGATTTGGGGCACACCGGACCAAAAAATCATTCCAACCGCGTCCCCCAAAGCCCATTTTTGTCCGGCGCGTCCCGATACAGTGTCCGGCGGCCCGAGCCCGTCCCCGTCCCACAGGGGACGCTCCGGGCACGCCGGACACAACGAAAAGCGAGGTGGGGACTGGCGGGGCCGACCCGTCAGCGGCACAGTTATTTTTAACCTAACCGTCGCCTACCTCGCGACGGAAGTTATTCGAGCGCAGTGACACACGGCGGCATCTTTGCCTTAATGGCGACGGAGGGGCAGGCGAGACGTCTCGTCGGTGCTGCGCAGCCTCCACGCGTCGCCGGCGTTCGCACGCCACCGCCCGTTCCCGCGCTTTCTTCCCGCCTCTTCTCGCCTGTTCCCGCGCTTTTTTCCCGACGCCGGCGTCTATAAAAGGTCTCCCGGCTCAATGGTAGCCAACACACCCCGCCGGCAACAAACACAACCCTCGTCGCTCTACCGCCGTCTCCTCCACCACAAGTGGCAATGGCGAACCGCCCCGGCGCTGGCCACTTCCCTCCACTGCCGTCTCCTCCACTTGCAGTCCCGGAAACGCAGGTCGACACCGACCCCGCGGCCCGGGAAGAGCGGTGGCGCGCACACCATCAGCAGCGGCGGGAGGCAATGCAGCGAGGCTCGCCGGCCAGCCGGGAGGCGGCGCAGGCGGCGGATCTAGCGGCGTTCTGCGCCCATGGCCCCGCTGCTGGCGAGCCCGCGGCGGCAGCAGCGTGGCACGAGCAGCAGTGCGTGTGGGGATTCGTTGCATAGAAAACAAAAATTTTCCTACCGCGAGAACGCAATCCAAGCCAAGATGCAATCTAGAAGATGGGAGAAACGAGGGGATGAACGAGACTAACCCTTGAAGATTTCCAAAGCCTACAAGAGGAGGCTCTCGTTGTTGCGGTAGACGATCACTTGCCGCTTTCAAAAGCGCGTAGAAGATCTTGACGGTGCCACAATCGGGCAGCACCTCCATACTCGATCACACGTTCGGTGTTGATGACGACGTCCTTCTCCCAGTTCCAGCGGGCAGCGGAAGTTGTAGATCCTCCTCGGAATCCCGGCAGCACGACGGCGTGGTGGCGGTGTTGATGGAGATCTCCGGCGGAGCTTCGCTAAGCATATGCGGGAGAGGTGGAGGAGGAGAAGTAGCTAGGGTTTGGGGAGAGGGGGCTTGGGCGCCGGCCCTCAAAGGGGTGCGGCCAAGGTGAAGCCAAGAGTGGCCGGCCAGCCCCTCTCCTCCTCTCTTCATATAGGTGGAAGCCCCAAGGATTAGGTCAAAAGTCTCCGAATAAGACCCCAACATAAACCTTCCATATGACCAAACCTAGGGGGAGTGGGACTCCCCCCTTTCCTTGGTGGGGTGGCCGGCCACCATGGGGAGGAGTCCACTTGGGACTCCTCCTCCCTTAGGCTGGCCGGCCAAGGTGGGTGGAGTCCCTCCTTCCATCCTTATTTCTTCCGGACTCTTCTAGAACCTTCTAGAACCTTCCAGAGAAAATACCGGATCATTTTCAAACCTAGAAAATGACTTCCTATATATGAATCTTATTCTCCGGACCATTCCGGAACTCCTCATGATGTCCTGGATCCCATCCGAGACTCCGAACAAAACTTTGAACTCCATTCCATATTCCATATCTACTTAAACGACATCAAACCTTAAGTGTGTCACCCTACGGTTCGCGAACTATGTAGACATGGTTGAGACTTCTCTCCGACCAATAACCAATAGCGGGATCTGGAGATCCATAATGGCTCCCACATATTCAACGATGACTTTAGTGATCGACTGAACCATTTACATACGATACCGATTCCCTTTGTCACGCGATATTTTACTTGTCCGAGGTTTGATCATCGGTATCTCTATACCTCGTTCAACCTCATCTCATGATAAGTACTCTTTACTCGTACCGTGGTATGTGGTCTCTTATGAACCATTCATATGCTCGCAAGCTATTAGACGACATTCCACCGAGAGGGCCCAGAGTATATCTATCCGTCATCGGGATGGACAAATCCCACTGTTGATCCATATGCCTCAACTCATACTTTCCGGATACTTAATCCCACCTTTATAACCACCCATTTACGCAGTGGCGTTTGATGTAATCAAAGTACCTTTCCGGTATAAGTGATTTACATGATCTCATGGTCGAAAGGACTAGGTAACTATGTATCGAAAGCTTATAGCAAATAACTTAATGACGTGATCTTATGCTATGCTTAATTGGGTGTGTCCATTACATCATTCGTATAATGACATAACCTTGTTATTAATAACATCCAATGTTCATGATCACGAAACCATGATCATCTTTTAATCAACAAGCTAGTTATACAAGAGGCTTACTAGGGACTCTTTGTTGTTCACATAACACACATGTATCAATGTTTCGGTTAATACAATTCTAGCATGGTATGTAAACATTATCATAAACACAAAGATATATTGTAATAACCATTTTATTATTGCCTCTTGGGCATATCTCCAACATTCTCCCACTTGCACTAGAGTCAATAATCTAGTTTACATTTGTAAAGATATAACACCTTGGCCTTCCGGTGCTTTATCATGTTTCGCTCACGGGAGAGGTTTTAGTCAACGGATCTGACACACTCAGAAACGTATGTATTTTGTAATTCATTTGCGTCCCAACGCATCACTTATTTCTAAATGAGTCGGCATTAAATATGTTTGTCTTCTGGTGGAACCTTAATTCCACGGTCTGAAATATATCACTAATATTGTCACACACAATATAGCTTCAAAGTTCTGACTCTGTCGGAACTACACCAAGTTCTCAAAGAACTTCTTGACTTAACATCCTTTGTCATTGTCAAATCAATGACATACTCTGCCTTCTTTTGCAGAATCCGTCACAATATTTAGAACTCTTCTAAATCTAGCATAGACAATTTCTAGCTCATTGTGCTACCTTTTAAACAACTCTTAGTCTAATTTGAGATTGAAATTTTATTTTCATATGTGACAAAACAAATATCGGTGCAACACCTTACAGCGATTTGTTTGTCATTTCTACATACAAAACTATATATATATATCCTTGGTTCTTCTTAAGTACTCAAGAATATTCTTACTGTTTTTCAATGATCATCATATGAATCATTCTGGTACATGCTCATAACATTTTTAAGAGCACAGAACATCTGATTGTGTACATATTATTTGTGATCTATAATCACTCATGTGTTTTTACTCATTGAGTGTCAGATACACTCAAGTTTTGTTAAACCTTCACATGATAAGAACATTTTATTAATATTTCCATATTGAACTACTTCAATATCCATTCTATGTACTTTGATTTAAACTTATTATGTGTTTCGATCTATCTTCATAGATCTTGACACTAAATTTGTTTCAGTCCATATCCTTTCATTGAAGTTAATTTCTCAATGAAATCTTTTTAATCAAGTATATAATTACATCATTTATAACCAACTATATGTCATCTACATAAAGTATTATAAATATGTCTCAGCGCTCCCACTTAATTTCTTGTAAATGCAAGCCTCTTCATTGTCTCTGATGAAATAAAAAACTCTTTGATTATTTCATCTGGTGAAGATTCCAACCCCGCGATACTCACTTCATCCAATTGAAATTTGTATACCTATCTAGTATTCCACGGACCAGCAAAACTCTTGGTTGTATCTTGTATACACCTTTAATACACACTTTTGTTAAGTAATGTATTTTGCCATCCTACTAGCACATCTCATAAAAGAAATATGTAGTGATTACTAGAATAATCCACATAGACTATTGATACGTCCAATTTGCATCACTATTTTATATCATAATTTGCTGTTATTCATTGATATATTTCATATTGGGACACATTACTTATGTTATTTCATCTATTTTGCATGTTTCATCGTTATTGGAGGATCGAACACCGGAGCCAGGATTCTGCTGGAAAAAGCACCGTCAGAACGCAATATTTCGGAAGATCAACTCTGGAAGGAAATTATACCAAAAATCCTATTTTTCAAGATGACGAAGGAAGCCAGAAGGAGGAGCCAGGAGCAGCCAGGGTGGGCCCACACCCTAGGGCGGCGCGGCCCAGGCCCTGGCCGCGCCGGCCTGTGGTGTGGAGGGCCCACGACCCCTTTCGCCTCCTTTTCTTCGCCAAACCCTTCGTCCCGAAGACCTAAGCCACAGAGGGTACCTCGCGAAGAGTTACAGCCGCCTCTGCGGGGCGGAGAACACCAGAGAGAAAAGAGCTCTCCGGCGGGCAGGAATCCGCCGGGGAAATTCCCTCCGGGAGGGGGAAATCGACGCCATCGTCACCGTCATCGAGCTGGACATCATCGCCATCACCATCATCATCATCTCCACCATCATCACCGCCGTCATCACCGCTGGACACCACCACCGCCGTAGCAATTTGGGTTTGATCTTGATTGTTTGATAGGGGAAACTCTCCCGGTATCGATTCCTACTTGTTGTTGATGCTATTGAGTGAAACCATTGAACCAAGTTTATGTTCAGATTGTTATTCATCATCATATCACCTCTGATCATGTTCCATATGATGTCTCGTGAGTAGTTCGTTTAGTTCTTGAGGACATGGGTGAAGTCTAAATGTTAGTAGTGAATTATGGATGAGTAATATTCAATGGTGTGATATTTAAGTTGTGGTGTTATTCTTCTAGTGGTGTCATGTGAACGTCGACTACATGACACTTCACCATTTATGGGCCTAGGGGAATGCATCTTGTATTCGTTTGCCAATTGCGGGGTTGCCGGAGTGACAGAAACCTAAACCCCCGTTGGTATATCGATGCAGGAGGGATCGCAGGATCTCAGAGTTTAAGGCTGTGGTTAGATTTATTTCTTAATTACTTTCTTGTAGTTGCGGATGCTTGCAAGGGGTATAATCACAAGTATGTATTAGTCCTAGGAAGGGCGGTACATTAGCATAGGTTCACCCACACAACACTTATCACAACAATGAAGATTATTTAGCCGTATGTAGCGAAAGCACTAGACTAAAATCCCGTGTGTCCTCGAGAACGTTTGGTCATTATAAGTAAACAAACCGGCTTGTCCTTTGTGCTAAAAAGGATTGGGCCACTCGCTGCAATTGTTACTCTCGCACTTTACATACTCGTACTTTATTCAACTGTTACATCAAACCCCACGAATACTTGTCTCTGTGAGCATTTACAGTGAATCCTTCATCGAAACTGCTTGTCAACACCTTCTGCTCCTCGTTGGGATCGACATTCTTACTTATCGAAGATACTACGATACACCCCCTATACTTGTGGGTCATCAAGACTATTTTCTGGCGCCGTTGCCGGGGAGCGAAGCGCTATTGGTAAGTGGAAATGGTAAGGAAAACCTTCTTGTTGTGCTGATTTTATTTCTGTCTGCTGCTATAAGTCATTATGGAGAGATCTTCTCTTCATTTTCTATTTGGGAAATCTACTACTACTGCAACGGTAGTGGATGAGGCGCCAGGTGAGGAAGTAATACCATATAAAATACCTATGAAAATTATTGAACGTGTTATGGATAACCGCTATGAAGGGGATGGAACTGTCCATCCTGGTGATCATTTACTGTTTTTGCATGAATTATGCGGTTTGTTCAAATGTGCAGGTATTGCTATGGATGAAGTGAGGAAGAAATTATTCTCTTTATCGCTGTCCGGTAAGGCGGCGCATTGGTATAAATTACTGGATAATGGGGATTCTCTTGAATGGAATGATATTGTGCCCCGGTTTTATTCTAAGTTCTATCCTCCAAGTGAAATTCATAAGGATCGGAATCGCATATATAATTTTTGGCCTCATGATGGAGAGAGTATTGCCCAAGCTTGGGGGAGATTGAAGTCTTTAATGCTCAAATGCCCCATTCATGAGCTTCCTGGTAATGTTATTATTGATAATTTCTATGCAAGACTTTCTTTTCAAGACAAGACCTTGCTGGATACTTCTTGTTCTGGATCATTTACACGCAACAAAGAAGAGTTTAAAAGGGACCTTCTTGATCGGATCCAAGAAAATACTGAAGGTTGGGAGAACGACAAAGATCGAGAATCAGGTATAATTTATGATTATAAATGCATTGAAGCTTTTATGGATACTGATAAATTTCGTAATATGAGTGCTACATATGGTCTTGATTCTCAAGTTGCTGTAAATCTTTATAAAGCTTTTGCCTCTCATTATGAATTGCCAAAGAAGAATTTTGATAAGTATCATGAACCGTATAAAGATAAAATTGATTCATCTATTAATAAATGTGTAGTGGTTGAAACTGCTGATCATGTTATTCCTGAAGTTTATATTGAAAAAACTCCTTTCCCAGCTAAAATGAAGGAGTACTCTGTTATAAATAGTGTGGTTCATAAAAGTGAAAAGAAACCTGTAGAACCTGAAGAACAAATAAAAGTTGAACCTGCTGTTGCAATAGTTAAAGATCTTGTGACTGAAAATGTGGAGGATGGTCATATTATTTTCTGTGAAGATGCTTCACACATTGTTTCACATCCTAATAAACCCAAACAAGCTAGTGTTCCTATGCTATCTGTTAGAATTGGTGATCATTGCTATTATGGATTATGTGATATTGGTGCAAGTGTTAGTGCTATTCCGTATGAGCTTTACACGGAGATTATGCACGAAATTGATTCTTGTGAACTTGAAGATATTGATGTGGTTATTCAGCTGGCTAATAGAGAAACTATTTCTCCAATTGGTATTGTTCGAGATGTGGAAGTTCTATGCGGTAAGATTAAATATCCTGCTGACTTTTTGGTACTTGGTTCTGCTGCTAGTGATTATTGTCCTATTATTTTTGGTAGACCTTTTCTAAATACTTGTGGAGCTATTATAGATTGCAAGAAAGAAAAAAATTTGACTAAATTTGCTGGTGAATCTTATGAGTTTAACTTCTCTAAATTTACTAAAACTCCTTATAAAGCTGATTTGCCTAGTAATGATTTTAAAATGGAGCAATGTGCATCTATTGTTCTTGTTCCTAATAATCCTTTGCAGCAACATTTGGAGGATAGCGAGAGCGAAATTTTTAGGAAAGAAAGAGATGAGCTTGAGGAAATTTTTCTTCGCCAACCTATTCTCAAGCATGATTTACCGGTGGAAGATTTGGGTACAACACCGCCACCAAAGGAAGATCCTGTTTTTGATTTAAAGCCTTTACCTGATAATCTTAAATATGCTCATATTGATGATAAGAAAATATATCCTGTTATTATTAGTTCTAAGCTTTCAGAGATTGAGGAAGAAAGGTTATTGGAAATATTGAAGAAGCATCGAGGCGCTATTGGCTACACTCTTGATGATTTGAAGGGGATTTCTCCTTCTATTTGCCAACATGCTATTAATATGGAAGATGATGCAAAGCCTGTTGTTGAACCTCAGCGTCGTCTAATTCCAAAGATGAAGGAAGTGGTAAGGAATGAGGTATTACGACTTCTTGAAGCTGGTATTATATATCCTATTGCTGATAGTAGATGGGTTAGTCCTGTGCATTGTGTTCCCAAGAAAGGAGGGTATGTTGTGCCTAATGATAATGATGAGCTCATTCCTCAAAGAGTAGTTGTAGGGTATAGAATGTGCATTGATTTTCGAAAAGTTAATAAAGTTACTAAGAAAGATCATTACCCTTTACCATTTATTGATCAAATGCTAGAAAGATTATCTAAAAATACTCATTTTTGTTTTCTTGATGGTTATTCTGGGTTTTCACAAATTGCTGTTAAAGCTAAAGATCAAGAGAAAACCACCTTTACTTGTCCCTATGGAACTTATGCTTATAGACGCATGCCTTTTGGTTTATGTAATGCTCCTGCTACTTTTCAAAGATGCATGTCTGCTATTTTTCATGGTTTTTGTGAAAGTATTGTAGAGGTATTCATGGATGATTTTTCCGTCTATGGGAATTCTTTTGATAGTTGCTTGCGAAACCTTGATAAAGTTTTGCAGAGATGTGAAGAAACTAACCTTGTTCTTAATTGGGAGAAATGCCACTTTATGGTTAATGAAGGAATTGTATTGGGACATAAAATTTCTGAGAGAGGTATTGAAGTTGATAGAGCTAAAGTTGAAGCAATCGAGAAGATGCCTTATCCGAGGGATGTTAAAGGTATTCGTAGTGTTCTTGGTCATGCTGGGTTTTATAGGAGATTTATTAAAGATTTCTCTAAGATTTCAAAGCCTCTTACTAATCTTCTTCAAAAAGATGTACCATTTGTTTTTGACGATGATTGTAAGGAAGCGTTTGAAACTCTTAAGAAAGCCTTAACAACTGCTCCTATAGTTGAACCCCCTGTTTGGAATTTACCCTTTGAAATTATGTGTGATGCTAGTGATTTTGCTGTAGGCGCTGTTCTTGGACAGCGAGTAGATAAAAAACTGAATGTTATTCATTATGCTAGTAAAACTCTTGATGCTGCTCAAAGAAATTATGCTACAACTGAAAAGGAATTATTAGCTGTAGTTTTTGCTTGTGATAAATTTAGATCTTATATTGTTGATTCAAAAGTTACTATTCATACTGATCATGCTGCAATTAGATACCTAATGACAAAGAAAGATGCTAAGCCAAGGCTTATTAGATGGGTACTTCTTTTGCAAGAATTTGATTTACATATTGTAGATAGGAAAGGTGCTGATAATCCTGTTGCTGATAATTTGTCTAGATTGGAAAATATTGCTTATGATCCTGTTCCTGTTAATGATAGTTTTCCAAATGAACAATTGGCTGTAATAAAGGTGAGCTCGCGAGACAGTCCTTGGTATGCTGATTATGCTAACTTTATTGTTTCCAAGTATTTGCCTCCAACCTTTTCAGCTCAGCAAAGGAGGAAATTCTTTTATGATTTGAGGCATTATTTCTGGGATGACCCACACTTATATAAAGAAGGAGTGGATGGTATTATGCGAAGATGTGTTCCCGAATATGAACAACAGGAGATATTGAGTAAATGTCATGGTAGTGCTTATGGAGGACATCACGCCGGAGAAAGAACCGCGCAAAAGGTTCTACAATCAGGTTTTTATTGGCCAACTCTCTTCAAAGATGCGAGAAAGTTTATTTTATCTTGTGATGAATGCCAAAGGGTTGGTAATATCTCCAGACGCAATGAAATGCCTATGAATTATACTCTTGTTATTGAACCGTTTGATTGTTGGGGATTTGACTTCATGGGACCTTTTCCGTCTTCAGAAGGTAACACTCATATACTTGTTGCTGTTGATTATGTTACTAAATGGGTGGATGCTATACCTACAAAAAGTGCTGATGGTGAGACCTCTTTAAGAATGCTCTTAGATATTATTTTTCCTAGATTTGGAGTACCTAGATACATTATGACTGATGGAGGTTCTCATTTTATTCATGGAGGTTTTAGAAAAACTCTTGCTAGGTATGGTATTAATCATAGAATTGCTTCGCTTATCATCCTCAAACTAGTGGTCAAGTAGAATTATCAAATAGAGAGATTAAATCTATTTTGGGAAAGACCGTTAATAAAACTAGAAAGAATTGGGCTAGTAAATTGAAGGATGCACTTTGGGCTTATAGAACTGCTTATAAAAATCCCATGGGAATGTCACCTTATAAAATGGTTTATGGGAAAGCTTGTCATTTACCTTTAGAACTAGAGCACAAAGCTTATTGGGCTGTTAGAGAATTAAATAAAGATCCTAAACTTGCCGGTGATAAGAGGTTGTTGCAATTGAGTTCCCTAGATGAATGGAGAAGTGAGGCTTATGAAAATGCTAAACTCTTTAAAGAGAAAGTTAAAAAATGGCATGATAGGAGGATTATCAAAAGAGAATTTAATATTGGGGATAAAGTCCTATTGTATCGGTCTCGTCTCGCATTCTTTGCGGGAAATTACTCTCGAAATGGGAAGGACCATATGTTGTCGAGGAGGTGTATCGTTCAGGAGCAATCAAAATTAGCTCTCTCCAAGGCAATGCTACGCAAGTGGTGAATGGACAAAGACTCAAGCATTATATCTCAGGTGATTCCTATAATGTTGATGTCGATATTATTCAAGTGGAGACACCGGAAGATTTCATCAAAGGGCAAATTGACAGTCCGCCAGAACTCGACTTTGAATAGGTAACAAGATGCGGTAATGAAAAGTACGCAATTTACCTTCCGAACTATATTTTTGCTGTTTTTGGAAAATATGAGAAATTACGAGTTCGAAACGGAGTGGAAAGGACGCACGAGGTGCCACCATAGGGCGGCGCGGCTGACACAGGCCCGCGCCGGCCTATGGTTTGGCCGCCTCCCGTCGCTCCTTTCCGACTCTGGTTCGATCTGGTATTTTCCTTATTTCGCGAAAATATTTTCTATATAATCTCCCGGACCCCTGGAGGTCCGTATATCGTGTTTTCGACGTGTTTTGTTTTGAGCTGTTTCTGCCAGGATCTGTTTTCAGTTTAGAAGCACCATGGCCTCCAACAACAAGGGCAAGGGGCTTTCGGAGGAAGAGAAGGAGGTGCCATCAAGACAAGAGCAGCAAGCCGGAGGAAGCAAGCAAATCTTGGTGGGATCTCATTGACACTCGACGTTCTTTTTCTCATAACCCGGGGACCTTTACCACCAGCTCTTAGCCTCGACTCCTTCCCCATGATGGAAGAAGTTCTACGGGTTACCGATGAGTTTTGTGATCAATATCGGGCTCTGAGAAGAGAAGTGGAGATACTCAAGGAGGAGAACTGCCGTCTCCGAAGATTGATTGAATACCACTCGATTCGCGTCACAAGGTCGTCATCGCCAACTTCAGATAACAATGAATCTCTTCGAATCTTAGTGCAGAATTATCAAGCTGAGAAACTGAGGACGAAGGAGCTTATTAAGAAGCTCGGGAGGAATTCATCACCACCATCACCGCAGGAGTAATTCACCATCGGTATTGGCATCCCCTTGGTTTGTTCCAAGCTTGGGGGAGTGCCGCGGTATCACATTATCACTACCTTTTACTTTTATTGTCAAGTAGTGTCATATCATGAGTAGGAAAGTTATCGTATAAGATGGGTTGCGTTTGGAAGTATCTCTCCTTTAGTTGGTTATCTATGTATCCCTTGGTGTGAGTTATCGTTATGGAATATTAATGAGAAGTCTTATCATTTACATATTGCACATCTTATTTTAGTTTGCAATCTCTATGATTCATCTTGTTGTTAGTATTGGTATCACTTTGGGAGCATTGAATAAATCTATTTGGTTTTGGCAAACTTAGCATTGGTCAATAGCAACAACACTTTGAGGTTTAAATAGAAAAGAGAAATACATGTAGATGTTTCATTGTCTTTCTTGTTAGCTCATAGCTTATTATTCTGAAGTTAAAATTGTTTGTGCTTACAAGGAAGATGCATGATTGTTTCTATCACATGTATATTTGTTTGTTTCCCTCGACTCTTATGCTTGCTAATTAACCTTGCTAGCCAAAGACCCTGTCTTGAGAGGGAATACTTCTCGTGCATCCAAACCTTAAACCAAACCTATGCCATTTGTGTCCACCATACCTACCTACTACATGGTATTTTCTGCCATTCCAAGTAAATACTTCATGTGCTACCTTTAAACGATTCAAAACTTAGTATCTCTTATTTGTGTCAATGTTTCATAGCTCATGAGGAAGTATGTGGTGTTTTATCTTTCAATCTTGTTGGGCAATTTCCACCAATGGACTAGTGGCTTCATCCGCTTATCCAATAATTTTGCAAAAAGAGCTGGCAAAGGGATTCCCAGTCCCAAATTAATTAAACTAAATAGACACTCCTCCATGGTATGTGATTGATGGACGGCACCCGAAGGATTCGGTTAGCCATGGCTTGTGTAAGCAAAGGTTGGGGGGAGTGTCATCATCATAATAAAACTTAAATAAAAAGGCACTCCTTCATGGTATGAGATTGTTGGCAGGCACCCGAGGATTCGGTTAGCCATGGTTTGTGAAAGAAAGGTTGGAAGGAGTGCCACACAAAATGAAAATAATATGGGAGCCGCTCTTAGGGGGTTGTCCTGGGCAAGGGGTTAGAGTACCCGCTACCGGTCGTTGACAACAACAAACACCTCTCAAAATGTTACTTTTATTCTCTTTATATGATTGCAAAACTGAAAAAGCTCTAGCACATGATTTAATCCCTGCTTCCCTCTGCGAAGGGCCTGTCTTTTACTTTATGTTGAGTCAGTAAACCTATTTCCCTCCATCTCAAGCAAGCATTTGAGTAGTTGTGATCAAACCATTATATTGTGATTTGCTACATCATGTCTTTTATTCTTCCTTGTTTAGTACAAGTTTTATCTGAATGAATATAGCTTTGCAAGTTATCAATGACCATGAGAAGACCGTTATGATTGAGTATGCAAGTTGTGCCTTATAAACTCTAACATGAGAGCGCTGCTCAATAAGATAAATATAATCTGTTAGTTGTTCTCTGACCAAGAACGAAGTTTGCCATCACCAATCATGATTTCTCATGCACCTTTACTTGTGATTACCCTATACTTGTTTCAATATGAGTTATAAGAGGTTGTCTACTATAATGTCCTGTGTGAATGAATATGATGCTTCTTGTCCGTATTTTATTTATCGACTCTTCACTCCATAAACATGTGGTCATGTCTATCGAGCTCGGTTCGCTTGGGGACAAGCGAAGTCTAAGCTTGGGGGGAGTTGATACGTCCAATTTGCATCACTATTTTATATCATAATTTGCTGTTATTCATTGATATATTTCATATTGGGACACATTACTTATGTTATTTCATCTATTTTGCATGTTTCATCGTTATTGGAGGATCGAACACCGGAGCCAGGATTCTGCTGGAAAAAGCACCGTCAGAACGCAATATTTCGGAAGATCAACTCTGGAAGGAAATTATACCAAAAATCCTATTTTTCAAGATGACGAAGGAAGCCAGAAGGAGGAGCCAGGAGCAGCCAGGGTGGGCCCACACCCTAGGGCGGCGCGGCCCAGGCCCTGGCCGCGCCGGCCTGTGGTCTGGGGGGCCCACGGCCCCTTTCGCCTCCTTTTCTTCGCCAAACCCTTCGTCCCGAAGACCTAAGCCACAGAGGGTACCTCGCGAAGAGTTACAGCCGCCTCTGCGGGGCGGAGAACACCAGAGAGAAAAAGAGCTCTCCCGGCGGGCAGGAATCCGCCGGAAATTCCCTCCGGGAGGAAATCGACGCCATCGTCACCGTCATCGAGCTGGACATCATCGCCATCACCATCATCATCATCTCCACCATCATCACCGCCGTCATCACCGCTGGACACCGCCACCGCCGTAGCAATTTGGGTTTGATCTTGATTGTTTGATAGGGGAAACTCTCCCGGTATCGATTCCTACTTGTTGTTGATGCTATTGAGTGAAACCATTGAACCAAGTTTATGTTCAGATTGTTATTCATCATCATATCACCTCTGATCATGTTCCATATGATGTCTCGTGAGTAGTTCGTTTAGTTCTTGAGGACATGGGTGAAGTCTAAATGTTAGTAGTGAATTATGGATGAGTAATATTCAATGGTGTGATATTTAAGTTGTGGTGTTATTCTTCTAGTGGTGTCATGTGAACGTCGACTACATGACACTTCACCATTTATGGGCCTAGGGGAATGCATCTTGTATTCGTTTGCCAATTGCGGGGTTGCCGGAGTGACAGAAACCTAAACCCCCGTTGGTATATCGATGCAGGAGGGATCGCAGGATCTCAGAGTTTAAGGCTGTGGTTAGATTTATTTCTTAATTACTTTCTTGTAGTTGCGGATGCTTGCAAGGGGTATAATCACAAGTATGTATTAGTCCTAGGAAGGGCGGTACATTAGCATAGGTTCACCCACACAACACTTATCACAACAATGAAGATTATTTAGCCGTATGTAGCGAAAGCACTAGACTAAAATCCCGTGTGTCCTCGAGAACGTTTGGTCATTATAAGTAAACAAACCGGCTTGTCCTTTGTGCTAAAAAGGATTGGGCCACTCGCTGCAATTGTTACTCTCGCACTTTACATACTCGTACTTTATTCAACTGTTACATCAAACCCCCCTGAATACTTGTCTGTGAGCATTTACAGTGAATCCTTCATCGAAACTGCTTGTCAACACCTTCTGCTCCTCGTTGGGATCGACATTCTTACTTATCGAAGATACTACGATACACCCCCTATACTTGTGGGTCATCAACTATAAGCATTGCTACGGAGGATCTAATCTTATCGTAGTCAACTCTTTGAACTTTGTCGTAAACAACTTTTCGACAAGTCGAGCTTCTTCAAGGATATTTCATCCAAGTCCATCAATTTTATAGATCCATTTACTTTCAAAAAGTATTCATCTACCTTGGATTTCATGGCGTATAGCCATTTTAACGGAGTCAGGGCCCATCATAACTTCTTTTGTTTGTAGTTGGTTTATCATTATTCAAAATCAATCCTTTGTCCGCAAATCATTTATTTGATCACAAAGTAAACCATACCTACAAGGTTCAATATGTACTTCGATCTCCATGTCTATAACACTTTGTAGTCATGGGAGCCATGATCGTCGTGGCCGCTTCCGGAACCAATTTCCGATGCTGCGCTACACTGATCATTATGCTCAGGTTCATAAACCTTATCAAGTTCTATTGTCCTCCCACTCAAATATTTCGCTAGAAAACAATTTCTTGGAAATAAGCAAGTAACATTAACAAACACTTTTGTCTTTTACTTCATAGTGGAAAGAATTCCCAATCAATTCTTTGGGATAACCAACAAAGACATTTATCCGATTTTGGTTGTAAACTTTTAGACCAAAATTTAAAGAAAGGACTATTAGGGTTCATACCCATGCCATATCTTGTATGGTGTCATTTCAACGGATCATGATGATGCTCTATTTAGTGTAAAAGCGGTAGTCTCTAATGCATAATCCACAAAAAATTATAATGGCATTAATATTTTATCTCATCATTGACCCAACAAGGTTTGGATACATCTCTCGGATACTTCATCATCACTATGATATTCCAAGAAATGTGAGTTGTAGAACAATTTCATAACTCTCTTAGATGTTCGCTAAAACTCGTAATTCAAATATTTCCACCATGATCCAATCATAGATATTTGACTTTTCTATTACGATGATTTCCACTTCACGCTGAAATTTATTTGAATCCATTCAAATGTTTCAAACTTCTTCCTTATCGAATATATCCACATATATATACTCAATTCATTGTTTGAAGTTTTCATGAAGTAGAAGAATCTCCCGCACACAACTATGCCCAGTGAACCATATACATCATCATGTATGTTTCCACTAAGTTAGTTGCCCGTTCAAATCTTGGCCTATGAACGGTATTTCAGTCATTCCTTTTTTTTAGAAGAGATTTGGAAGCGCCAAATGATTCAAAAGTCAAATGACTCCAATAATCCATCTGCATGGAGTTTCTTCATGCATTCCTTTCCAACATGACCTAAATGGCGGTTCTACAAATAAGTGGAATTCAAATCATTTGCCTTACGGCATATTAGCGTTAGTGTTATGTATGTGTGTTTCACCATTAAGATTTATAATAACTTATCCATCGTACATGGAGTAAGGTCATAATTTGAACAACTCATTGTTTTCATTTGACCAGAGCAAAATAATAATTATTAAGTTCTTTATTATAAATTCTAAGGGCTAGATAGAATGTCAACGATGAACATAATAACACTTTATTTTTGTTCCAGACGTGCATTCCTATCATATTCCTTGTCAGTTACTTAGGCCATTGTATTCTTGTATTGCGTTGTTTTGTATGACACTTCATACCAACCAATATGGTACAAATACCCAAGAATTTCATTGTGTGACCAAACAAGGAATACATCCATAACATGTATATCATTTATATACATCTGAGCTAGACTTTCTAGTCTTTTCTTTTCTTTCTGCCAAAATATCTTTTGTAATTTCTCTTTTAGCTTTCCTCATTATTCAGAAAACACTTCATCTTTAATAACTTCTAGGTTTATTGGTAAAATACCAATAACCTTGAGGTTCTTAAGTTGATCATCATATGACAAGTGTTCTAGATTTCAATATTAGTAACTTTGTAATACGATGAACAATTTCACTCATAATTTTATCCATCAATTCATGACGACTTTCTGAGACCATGTCTGTACATGCTAGGCTCATAAAGTTTAACCTTAGTATTCGCATGTGCAAATATGGTTTGCACCCGTTGTAAGCACACGTAGAATCTATAACACCCGATCATCACGTGATGCTTCGAAACAACGAGTCTTAGCAACGGTGCATACTAAGGACAATCACTTCATGGATATGCGAATATCGTTAGTGCCCCAATAGTTGGAGGATTGGGACGCCTTGCGTCTTCAACCTTCGTACATTCCCATAAAACTTATGAGTTTATGTAGTCTCACCAAATTATATTCTATCATCTTGCAATAAGGTCTTAGATATCACATATATCTCATACCTTAATTATTTCTGAAAACTAAATTTTCAGCTCCTTACTTTTCAAACAGATTTGAACTTCAAATTTCACGGAGACAAGATAACTTTAGGTACTAATTGAAACCATAGCTCATTGACTCAACAATGTGAGGTTTACTAAAAATTTGCAATAGGACTTAATCATTTCTTGATTCTTTAACAATACGGTACCAGTCCGTAAAGTTTCTTATCAGATATTAACAGTATTTCTATCTCAATTATAAGACTAGCGCATGGTATAAAATGGATGCCAATACTACAAAATTAATTCAAAATACTACTCAGACTATGTTCATGATAATTAGTTCATGTTTTAATCTAATTACTAATGAACTCCCACTTAATACAACATCCCTCATAGTTGTTAAGTGGTACACGATCCACATCCACTACACCAAAACCGATCATCACGTGAGATGATGTAGCTTCAATGGTGAACATCAACATGTTGATCATATCATCCATATGACTCGTGTTCAACCTTTCGGTTTCCGTTGTCCCGAGGCCATGTCTGTACATGCTAGGCTCGTCAAGCAAACCATAGTATTCCGCGTGTGCAACATGGCTTACACCCGTTGTATGTTGAGTTTATCACACCCGATCATCACGAGATGCTTCAAAACGACGAACAATGCAACGGTGCATACGAGGGGATAACACTTTATTATCTTGATATTAATGCGAGGGATCATCTTATAATGCTACCGTCACGTTCTAAGCAAAATAAGATGCATAAAGGATTAACATCACATGCAATTCATATGTGATATGATATGGCCCTTTAGTCTTTGCGCCTTCGATCTTCATCTCCAAAGCACGGACATGATGTCCATCATCAACGGGCATGATCTCCATCATCGTCGGCGTAGCGTCAAGGTCCATGGCGCCGTCTTCATGGTTGTTCACCTCATGTAGCAACTATTACAACTACTTTGAAATACTACTCAAAATGAAATTTAAAGACAACCATAAGGCTCCTGCCGGTTGCCACAATACAATAATGATCATCTCATACATATTCATCATCACATCATGGCCATATCACATCACCAAACCCTGCAAAAACAAGTTAGACGTCTCTAATTTGGTTTGCATATTTTACGTGGTTTAGGGTTTTCGAGTAAGATCCAATCGACCTACAAACATGAACCACAACGGTGATACTAGTGTTGTCAATAGAAAGAGTAAATTGAATCTTCACTATGGTGGGAGAGACAGACACCCGCAAAGCCACTTATGCAATACAAGTTGCATGTCGAACGTGGAACAAGTCTCATGAACGCGGTCATGTAAAGTTAGCCCGAGCCGCTTCATCCCACCAGGCCACAAAGATTCAAAGTACTCGAACTAAAGACAACATAAGCATCAACGCCCACAAAACAATTGTGTTCTACTCGTGCAACCATCTATGCATAGACACGACTCTGATACCACTGTAGGGATTCGTTGCATAGAAAACAAAAATTTTCCTACCGCGAGAACGCAATCCAAGCCAAGATGCAATCTAGAAGATGGGAGAAACGAGGGGATGAACGAGACTAACCCTTGAAGATTTCCAAAGCCTACAAGAGGAGGCTCTCGTTGTTGCGGTAGACGATCACTTGCCGCTTTCAAAAGCGCGTAGAAGATCTTGACGGTGCCACAATCGGGCAGCACCTCCATACTCGGTCACACGTTCGGTGTTGATGACGACGTCCTTCTCCCAGTTCCAGCGGGCAGCGGAAGTTGTAGATCCTCCTCGGAATCCCGGCAGCACGACGGCGTGGTGGCGGTGTTGATGGAGATCTCCGGCGGAGCTTCGCTAAGCATATGCGGGAGAGGTGGAGGAGGAGAAGTAGCTAGGGTTTGGGGAGAGGGGGCTTGGGCGCCGGCCCTCAAAGGGGTGCGGCCAAGGTGAAGCCAAGAGTGGCCGGCCAGCCCCTCTCCTCCTCTCTTCATATAGGTGGAAGCCCCAAGGATTAGGTCAAAAGTCTCCGAATAAGACCCCAACATAAACCTTCCATATGACCAAACCTAGGGGGAGTGGGACTCCCCCCTTTCCTTGGTGGGGTGGCCGGCCACCATGGGGAGGAGTCCACTTGGGACTCCTCCTCCCTTAGGCTGGCCGGCCAAGGTGGGTGGAGTCCCTCTGGGACTCCACCTTCCATCCTTATTTCTTCCGGACTCTTCTAGAACCTTCTAGAACCTTCCAGAGAAAATACCGGATCATTTACAAATCTAGAAAATGACTTCCTATATATGAATCTTATTCTCCGGACCATTCCGGAACTCCTCGTGATGTCCTGGATCCCATCCGAGACTTCGAACAAAACTTCGAAGTCCATTCCATATTCCATATCTACTTAAACGGCATCAAACCTTAAGTGTGTCACCCTACGGTTCGCGAACTATGTAGACATGGTTGAGACTTCTTTCCGACCAATAACCAATAGCGGGATCTGGAGATCCATAATGGCTCCCACATATTCAACGATGACTTTAGTGATCGACTGAACCATTTACATACGATACCGATTCCCTTTGTCACGCGATATTTTACTTGTCCGAGGTTTGATCATCGGTATCTCTATACCTCGTTCAACCTCGTCTCATGACAAGTACTCTTTACTCGTACCGTGGTACGTGGTCTATTATGAACCATTCATATGCTTGCAAGCTATTAGACGACATTCCACCGAGAGGGCCCAGAGTATATCTATCCATCATCGGGATGGACAAATCCCACTGTTGATCCATATGCCTGAACTCATACTTTCCGGATACTTAATCCCACCTTTATAACCACCCATTTACGCAGTGGCGTTTGATGTAATCAAAGTACCTTTCCGGTATAAGTGATTTACATGATCTCATGGTCGAAAGGACTAGGTAACTATGTATCGAAAGCTTATAGCAAATAACTTAATGACGTGATCTTATGCTATGCTTAATTGGGTGTGTCCATTACATCATTCATATAATGACATAACCTTGTTATTAATAACATCCAATGTTCATGATCACGAAACCATGATCATCTATTAATCAACAAGCTAGTTATACAAGAGGCTTACTAGGGACTCTTTGTTGTTCACATAACACACATGTATCAATGTTTCGGTTAATACAATTATAGCATGGTATGTAAACATTATCATAAACACAAAGATATATTATAATAACCATTTTATTATTTCCTCTTGGGCATATCTCCAACAGTGCGCCACCGTTGCGCCGTCTGACGCCTCGACGGGACAAGAGGCGCGACGGTGCCGGTACCGGGAGGAGATGGAGCAGCGGTGGGCTGACGAGCGCCGGCGCCAGCGCGTTGAGCGGGATGCGCAGTACCGAGATCGGCGGGAGTCGATCGAGCACCGGCGGCGGGAGTCGATCGAGCGCCAACAGCAGCTGGCGGCAGAGGAGCGTCGGCAGCGGGAGGCGGCGCTGGCGGCGATCTGGGGGAGGCGGGCGGACCAGTTGGCGGCGGAGGCCGACGTGTTGGCGGCGCCGATGATGGAGGCGCCAACAGATGTGGAGGACGATGCGCCAATGGAGGAGGAGGAGGCCGAGGCGGAGGAGACCGAGGTGGAGGACGACGAGTTCGAGTGGTCTGACGACGACGGGCCGCACCCGGACGAGACGGCCGATCAGCAATGCGCGCTCGTCGCGTCCTTCGAGTCGGAGAAGAAGCTCCAGGACGACGCCCATGCCCACGAAGAGGCGCAGATTCTACGCGCCGTCGAGCTCTCCCTCCAGGCGGCGCAGCAGGGGAGGGCGGAGGAGGACGCGCGGCAGGAATGGAGCTGTCGGGCCACCGTCGAACGCAAGGAGAGGAGACGCGCACAGGAGGAGCTGCGGCGTAGGGGAGGCGACGACAGGGCAGGGCCATCGAACGCACCGCCGGTCGGTCAGTAGTCTAGGTTTAGATGAAATCTAGCCGTTTTCATTCAAACTTTGTAATATATAATCAAAATTGAATGAAAACCTTTATTTTCGTGCACCAATACTCATTTGGGGGCGGCGTTTGGGGGACGCGGCTGGGGAGCGACGTCCCCCAAAGGCGCCACGAACAAAACACGTCCCCCAAACGCTCAATCCGGCGCGGTTTGGGGGACGCTTTGGGGGACGCGGCTGGAGATGCTCTGAAGAATCGACTAGGCTTTGATGGTTTTGCTGGTTGTGATAGCGAAAGGTTGAGTGGAGGGTTGGCTCTGTTCTGGCATAAGAGTGTAGATGTTGAAGTTAAGGAGGTAAATAATAGATTCATCCATGTATACCTGAAACTATCATCGATAGAGCCCACGTGGCAGGCCACGTTTGTGTATGGGGGACCAAGAACGGAAAACATGCATGCATCGTATGTGGAGTTCTTTATGTGATCTCAAGGCATCAACAACACTACCATGGTGTGTGATTGGGGACTTCAATGAGGCTCTATGGCAGCACGAACACTTATCGATTTGTCCAAGACAGGAGAACCAAATGGCAGCCTTCCGCGATGCATTGATGATCTGTGGACTGAATGATTTGGGATTCATTGGATTACCTTTCACTTTCGATAATCAAAGAAGTGGTAGAAATAATGTTCGGGTTCGGTTGGACAGAGCTGTTGCGGATGACAGATGGAGAAACATATTTACGGATGCATCGGTGGTGCATTTGGTCTTCTGCTGTTCGGATCATGCACCGATCCTTTTTTTTGAACCCGCAGGAGATCTGCGTGTCATTGTATTAAGCATAAGAAGCGGACCAAGGTGTCCCATACAAACGGATATAGTCCACCAAACGAACCGGCCTAACTAGGGAGGCCAAATCTAGTGAACATCTCTAATCCGCCTACCTCTACACTCACACCAAACCCTCACTCCTCGAGAACTGATCCCAAGGTAACATTCGCCGGGGACATCTTGCCATCAAAAACCCTAGCGTTCCGCTCGAGCCAAAGCATGCGCATAGTGAGCATGATCAGCGAATTGGCCTTCTTCCTATCCACCGGCGGGAACGGATGAGCCGCCTGAAGCCACCAATCGTTGATGCCGTCGTCCCCCGCGGGAACGATGTCTCTGGGAGACCCAAACGAACCACCAAGCCGTACCACACCCCCTAGGTAAATCAGAAAACGCGAATGCCGCAGGGGAGGAGATGCTTGCGTTATGAGATTCTGTGGGAGCGTGATCATGCACTCCCTGAGGTGATAAAAATGCATGGACCGGGCTGGGTACTAAATCTGATATGGGTGATGTCCATGCAGCTCTGGAACAAGAGATGAATATTTTGCACAAATGGGGAGGCAAGAAATTTGGGAATGTTATGCACCAACTGACACAATTGAGTAGGAAGTTGGAGAATTTGATGGCGTGTGATACTTCAAGGGAGGAGATTAGAGAAAATATGGATATGATGAATGAGCTTTTATATAGAGAGGAGATGCTATGGCTCCAGAGGTCGCGCATTATGTGGTTAAAGGAGGTGATCGAAATACCCAGTTTTTCCATAATAAGGCAGTATGGCGGGCTAAAAAGAACAAGATAAAATCCTTGAAAGACCAAGATGGAGTGGTTAAGGATACTCCTACTGATATGGAAAGAATAACCGCAAGTCATGTTCTAAACCAAGTCCTCACGAAGAATAAACCTTGACTCCATTTGAGAAATGAGAAAAGAAAGGATGGAATTATCTTCCCTACGTACTTGGCTTGTTTGGCGAAACAATGTGCCAATATAGAGTCAAGTGATGTGATTTTTTTTAAGAATATCTTTATCTTTCTCATGAAAGATATATCTAACTTACCAAATTTGAAAATGCATAGTTTCATCAAGTCAAAAATTAATTACAATTCCTAAACCCACCATTCTAGACTGTGAACGGATATCCTAGTTATGCAGAGGCTAGGTGTAATACTTAAGACTTTTAAGTAATAAAACGTTTCTTTATCGAAAAATTCTAGCCCACTTTATATCTCCCAAAATATGGAGAAGCTGGTTCATCCCCTTCTTCGGTTCTTCCTCGTCCGCACATGTTCACACCGAAAAACCGAAACAGCTTCTCCACTCCATATCGTGACTGCTAAGACGGACTAGCAACTGGCGGAATAGACATGAAGAGAAAATTGTCTAATGAAGTGCACGTATACTAGTTGAGAGTTCTACTTTAATACTCCTTCCATTCCAAATAATATTGCATATTATATCGAGCCAAAGTCAAATTTTATAAATGACCGATTATATAACAAATCACAGCAAGGGAAATACCCAGTTACACCTGGGTGTACATGCACCCTATATTGAAAGTTCCAAAAATACTATATCAAAGTTTTGGAAAATTTTGAAAAAATGCACGTATGCAGATGTTATGTTGATACTTATTTGTGCATATTTTGGGAAAAAAGACTATATGTGACTTACACAAAAATGTGAAACTGCAATTCCCTATTTCTGTGAATAGTACCCACCAACCATTATAGTGTCATTTGAATATTCTATCATTTTTGTGTAGGCCACGTACAATCTTATTTTTTCGTGCGGACTTGCACAAGTAAGTATCAACATAATATGTACATGAAAAAAGTTATTTCAATTTTTTAATAACTTTTAACTAGAATTTTCCAATTCTTAAAAAACCGGGTGCACATGCACCCGGTTCACATCCTTCCCCTCCAGCATAGCAACTTTTATAATATGAAATTAATGTTACGAAAATTATGGTGAAACATATGAAATTAATGTTATGAGAATTATTATGGTGAAATATATTTTTATACCTAGGTTGTTAGAATACTTGATCCACGAGGTTGCGTCGAAGGGGAAGGTCGTTGGGCGATAGCACTAGGGCGTCATGGTCGGTAGCGGCAGAGAGGTGTGTGCCCAGATTGGCGGCGGGGCGGGCCCTATCTGGGCCCAGATGGTTCGGTCGTTGCGGGTTGGCTGCGCCATCTGATGACCCACAAGTATAGGGGGTGTATCGTAGTACTTTTAATAAATACGAGTGTCGAACCCAACGAGGAGCAGAAGGTGTTGACAAGCAGTTTCGATGAAGGATTCACTGTAAATGCTCACAGACAAGTTTTCAGGAGGTTTTGATATAGCAGATAAATAAAATACAAGTAAGTAAAATGCGAGAATAATAATTGCAGCAAGTGGCCCAATCCTTTTTAGCACAAAGGACAAGCCGGTTTGTTTACTTATGATGACCAAACGTTCTTGAGGACACACGGGAATTTAGTCTAGTGCTTTCGCTTCATATAGTTGATTAATCTTCATTGTTTTGATAAGTGTTGTGTGGGTGAACCTATGCTAATGCACCGCCCTTCCTAGGACTAATACATACTTGTGATTAAACCCCTTGCAAGCATCCGCAAATACAAGAAAGTAATTAAGATAAATCTAACCACAGCCTTAAACTCTGAGATCCTGCTATCCCTCATGCATCGATATACCAACGGGGGTTCAGGTTGCTGTCACTCCGGCAACCCCACAATTAGCAAACGAATACAAGATGCATTCCCCTAGACCCATAAAGGTGAAGTATCATGTAGTCGACGTTCACATGACACCACTAGAAGAATAGCACCACAACTTAAATATCAAACCATTAAATATTACTCAACATAGTTCACTACTAACATTTAGACTTCACCCATGTCCTCAAGAACTAAACGAACTACTCACAAGACATCATATGGATCATGATCAGAGGTGATATGATGATGGATAACAATATGAACATAAACCTTGATTCAATGGTTTCACTCAACAACATCAATAACAAGGAGTAATTAACACCGGGAGAGTTTCCCCTATGAAATACTCAAGATTCAACCCTAGATGTTACAGCGGAGACGAGGTGCAGCGGTGGAGATGATGGTGTCGGTGGTGGAGATGATGATGATGATCCCAATGAAATCCAGCTCGATGACGGTGACGATGGCGACGACTTCCCCCCTCCGGAAGGGAATTTCCCCGGTAGATTTCTTCCTGCAGGAGAGCTCTTTTCTCTCTGGTGTTTTCCGCCTCGAGGAGGCGGCGGTGGCTATCCTCGATGATCTCTCGCACCTTCGGGTTTTCGGGAGATGAAGTACGAGAAAGGGCGATGGCCGAGGGGGTCGTGGGCCCCCTCCCCACATGGCGGCGTGCCAGCCCTGGTGGCCGCGCCAGCCTATGGGGAGGGCCCATGGCGGCCCTCCTCGGCCTCCCCTTTTGGCTGGCTCCGTCATCTGGAAAAATAGGAGCTTCGGTATATTTTCCGTCAATTGTTGATCTTGAGAAATATTGTATCCTGACGTTGCCTTTTCCAGCAGAGTTCTGACTCCGGTGAGTAATTCTCCAATAATCATGAAATATGCAAAATAGGTGAAATAACATAAGTATCATCTCTAAATATGAAATATATCAATGAATAACAGTAAATTATGATATAAAATAGTGATGCAAAATGGACGTATCAACTCCCCCTAAGCTTAGACCTCGCTTGTCCCCAAGCAAAACTGAACTCAGTAAACAAGACCACATGTTTATGGAGTGAAGAGTCGATAAATAAAATACGGACAAGAAACATCACATTTATTAATTCACACAAGACATTCTAGTAAACAACTTCCTCATATAACTCAACTTGAGACAGGTAAAGGGAAATCACAAATAAAGGTGCATAGGAAATCATAATTGGTGATGGCAAACTTCGTTCTTGGTCAAAGAACAATTAACAGATTGTACTTATCTTTTGAGCAGAGCCTTTATATTAGAGCTTATATGGCAGATCTTACATGCTCAATCATAACAATCTCCTCATAATCATTAATAACCTTCAAAGTCATATTCATTCAGATAAAATTTGTACTCAACAAGAAAGAATAAAAGACATGATTAAATAGATCACAATATAAATGGTTGGATCACAACAACTCAATTGCTTGCTTGAGATGGAGGGAAATAGGTTACTGACTCAACATAAAAGTAAAAGATAGGCCCTTCGCAGAGGGAAGCAGGGATTAAATCATGTGCTAGAGCTTTTCAAGTTTTGAAAAGAGAGCATAAAAGTAAAGTTTTGAGTGGTGTTTGTTGTTGTCAACGAATGGTAGTGGGCACTCTAACCCTCTTGTCAAACAGACTTTCAAAGAGCATCTCCCATGAAGGACGTTATCTCTACCAGCAAGGTAGATCATCCCTCTTCTCTTTTGTTTACACATGTACTTTAGTTTTATTTATGGATGACACTCCTCCCAACCTTTGCTTTCGCAAGCCATGGCTAACCGAATCCTCGGGTGCCTTCCAACATTTCACATACCATGGAGGAGTGTCTATTGCAAAATTAAGTTGCTTACTGATAAATCAGGGCAAAACATGTGAAAAGAATTATTAATGAAAGTTATTAATTGGGGCTGGGAACCCCGTTGCCAGCTCTTTTTGCAAAATTATTGGATAAGCAGATGTATATGCCACTAGTCCATTGGTGAAAGTCTGCCCAACAAGATTGAAAGATAAAACACCACATACTTCCTCATGAGCTATAAAACATTGACACAAATAAGAGATAATAACTTTTGAATTGTTTAAAGGTAGCACATGAAATATTTACTTGGAGTGGCGCAAAGTACCACATAGTAGGTAGTTATGCTGGACACACATGGCATGGGTTTGGTTTAAGGTTTTGGATGCACGAGAAGCATTCCCTCTCAGTACAGGGCTTTGGCTAGCAAGGTCGGTTAGCAAGCATAAGAGTTGAGGGAAACAAACAAATATACATGTGATAGAAATAATCATGCATTTTCCTTGTGAGCACAAACAATTTTAACTTCAGAATACTAAGCTCTTTAGCTAACAAGAAAGAAAGATAATGAAATAATATATCTACATGTATTTCCCTCTTTTCTACTTAAGCCTCAAAGTATTGTTGCTGTTGACCAATGCTAAGTTTGCCAAAACCAAATAGATTTACTTGATGCTCCCAAAGTGATACCAATACTAACAACAAGATTAATCATATAACAGAAATTGCAAACTAAAATAAGGTGTGCAAAAAGTAAATGATAAAACTTCTCATTAATATTCCATAACGATAACTCACACCAAGGGATACATAGATAAACAACTAAAAGAGAGATACTTCCACACTACAACCATCTTATATGATAACTTCCCTACTCATGATATGACACTACTTGATAGTAAAAAGGTAAAAGATAGTGATGATGTGATACCGTGGCACTCCCCCCAAGCTTGGAACAAACCAAGGGGGTGCCAATACCAACGATGAATTACTCCTTCGGTGGTGATGGTGAATTCTCCCCGTCATCAGACTTCCAAGGAAGAGGCTCTCCATCAACAAACGATGTCTTGGTCTCAGGAATCCAGAAACTGGCAGCATAGCTTATGTGTTTAAACCTGTTTTCATACTCACAGTTTTGATTCTGAACATCATAAAGTTGCGCTTGGAGTTTGTTGGTAGTGTTGTGAAGCGAGAGGATATCGTCCCACAGCTTTGTAGTCTCCTTCTTGTGTTCATCAATAAGTTCGGATACAATTTTGTGGAAGATGTCCACTTCACGTTCAGCCATATTCTTGTAGGTGAAGACCTCTTGTTCTAGCTTCTCCATCCTGTCCTCCAAGCTTTCTTCTCCTTTAGGACCCCGGACATTGATACGTCCAATTTGCATCAACATTTTATATCATAATTTGCTGTTATTCATTGATATATTTCATATTTGGATACAATACTTATGCTATTTCATCTATTTTGCATGTTTCATCATTATTGGAGGATCAAGCACCGGAGCCAGGATTCTGCTGGAAAAAGCACCGTCAGAACGCAATATTTCGGAAGATCAACTATGGAAGGAAATTATACCAAAAATCCTATTTTTCAAGATGACGAAGGAAGCCAGAAGGAGGAGCCAGCTGGACCCAGGGTGGGCCCACACCATAGGGCGGCGCGGCCCATGGCCTGGCCGCGCCACCATGTGGTGTGGGGGCCCCACAGCCCCTTTTGCCTCCTTTTCTTCGCGAAACCCTTCGTCCCAAAAACCTAAGCCACAGAGGGTACCTTGCGAAGAGTTACAGCCGCCTATGCGGGGCGGAGAACACCAGAGAGAAAAGAGCTCTCCGGCGGGCAGGAATCCGCCGGGGAAATTCCCTCCGGGAGGGGGAAATCGACGCCATCGTCACCGTCATCGAGCTGGACATCATCTCCATCACCATCATCATCATCTCCACCATCATCACCGCCGTCTCCACCGCTGGACACCGTCACCGCCGTAGCAATTTGGGTTTGATCTTGATTGTTTGATAGGGGAAACTCTCCCGGTATCGATCTCTACTTGTTGTTGATGCTATTGAGTGAAACCATTGAACCAAGTTTATGTTCAGATTGTTATTCATCATCATATCACCTCTGATCATGTTCCATATGATGTCTCGTGAGTAGTTCGTTTAGTTCTTGAGGACATGGGTGAAGTCTAAATGTTAGTAGTGAACTATGGTTGAGTAATATTCAATGGTATGATATTTAAGTTGTGGTGTTATTCTTCTAGTGGTGTCATGTGAACGTCGACTACATGACACTTCACCATTTATGGGCCTAGGGGAATGCATCTTGTATTCGTTTGCCAATTGCGGGGTTGCCGGAGTGACAGAACCTAAACCCCGTTGGTATATCGATGCGGGAGGGATAGCAGGATCTCAGAGTTTAAGGCTGTGGTTAGATTTATTCTTAATTACTTTCTTGTAGTTGCGGATGCTTGCAAGGGGTATAATCACAAGTATGTATTAGTCCTAGGAAGGGCGGTACATTAGCATAGGTTCACCCACACAACACTTATCATAACAATGAAGATTATTTAGCCGTATGTAGCGAAAGCACTAGACTAAAATCCCGTGTGTCCTCGAGAACGTTTGGTCATTATAAGTAAACAAACCGGCTTGTCCTTTGTGCTAAAAAGGATTGGGCCACTCGCTGCAATTGTTACTCTCGCACTTTACTTACTCGTACTTTATTCAACTGTTACATCAAAACCCCCTGAATACTTGTCTGTGAGCATTTACAGTGAATCCTTCATCGAAACTGCTTGTCAACACCTTCTGCTCCTCGTTGGGATCGACATTCTTACTTATCGAAAATACTACGATACACCCCCTATACTTGTGGGTCATCAAGACTATTTTCTGGCGCCGTTGCCGGGGAGTGAAGCGCTATTGGTAAGTGGAATTGGTAAGGAAAATCTTTACTGTTTGTGCTGATTTTATTTCTGCCTGCTGCTATAAGTCATTATGGAGAGATCTTCTCTTCAATTTTTATTTGGGAAGTCTACTACTACTGCAATGGTAGTGGATGAGGCGCCAGGTGAGGAAGTGATACCATATAAAATACCTATGAAAATTATTGAACGTGTTATGGATAACCGCTATGAAGGGGATGGAACTGTCCACCCTGGAGATCATTTATTGTTCTTACATGAATTATGCGGTTTATTCAAGTGTGCAGGTATTGCTATGGATGAAGTGAGGAAGAAACTATTCTCTTTATCGCTGTCTGGTAAGACGGCGCATTGGTATAAATTCTTGGATAATGGGGATTCTCTTGAATGGAATGATATTGTGCCCCGGTTTTATTCTAAGTTCTATCCTCCAAGTGAAATTCACAAGGATCAGAATCGCATATATAATTTTTGGCCTCATGATGGAGAGAGTATTGCCCAAGCTTGGGGGAGATTGAAGTCTTTAATGCTCAAATGCCCCATTCATGAGCTTCCTGGTAATGTTATTATTGATAATTTCTATGCAAGACTTTCTTTTCAAGACAAGACCTTGCTGGATACTTCTTGTTCTGGATCATTTACACGCAACAAAGAAGAGTTTAAAAGGGACCTTCTTGATCGGATCCAAGAAAATACCGAAGGTTGGGAGAACGACAAGGATAGAGAATCGTATAATTTATGATTATAAATGCATTGAAGCTTTTATGGATCTTGATAAATTTCGTAATATGAGTGCTACATATGGTCTTGATTCTCAAGTTGCTGCAAATCTTTATAAAGCTTTTGCCTCTCATTATGAATTGCCAAAGAAGAATTTTGATAAGTATCATGAACCGTATAAAGATAAAATTGATTCATCTATTAATAAATGCGTTATAGTTGAAACTGCTGATCATGTTATTCCTGAAGCTTATATTGAAAAAACCCCTTTCCCTGCTAAAATGAAGGAGTACTCTGTTATAAATAGTGCGGTTCATAAAAGTGAAAAGAAACCTGTAGAACACGAAGAACAAATAAAAGTTGAACCTGTTGTTGCAATAGTTAAAGATCTTGTGACTGAAAATGTGGAGGATGGTCATATTATTCTCTGTGAAGATGCTTCTAATATTGTTTCACATCCTAATAAACCCAAACAAGCTAGTGTTCCTATGCTATCTGTTAGAATTGGTGATCATTGCTATTATGGTTTATGTGATATTGGTGCAAGCGTTAGTGCTATTCCTTATGAGCTTTACACGGAGATTATGCACGAAATTGATTCTTGTGAACTTGAAGATATTGATGTGGTTATTCAGCTGGCTAATAGAGAAACTATTTCTCCAATTGGTATTGTTCGAGATGTGGAAGTTCTATGTGGTAAGATTAAATATCCTGCTGACTTTTTGGTACTTGGTTCTGCTGCTAGTGATTATTGTCCTATTATTTTTGGTAGACCTTTTCTAAATACTTGTGGAGCTATTATAGATTGCAAGAAAGAGAAAATTTTGACTAAATTTGCTGGTGAATCTTACGAGTTTAACTTCTCTAAATTTACCAAAACTCCTTATAAAGCTGATTTGCCTAATAATGATTTTAAAATGGAGCAGTGTGCATCTATTGTTCTTGTTCCTAATAATCCTTTGCAGCAACATTTGGAGAATAGCGAGAGTGAAGTTTTTAGGAAAGAAAGAGATGAGCTTGAGGAAATTTTTCTTCGCCAACCTATTCTTAAGCATGATTTACCGGTGGAAGATCTGGGTACAACACCGCCACCAAAGGAAGATCCTGTTTTTGATTTAAAGCCTTTGCCTGATAATCTTAAATATGCTCATATTGATGATAAGAAAATATATCCTGTTATTATTAGTTCTAAGCTTTCAGAGATTGAGGAAGAAAGGTTATTGGAAATATTGAAGAAACACCGAGGAGCTATTGGCTATACTCTTGATGATTTGAAGGGGATTTCTCCTTCTATTTGCCAACATGCTATTAATATGGATGATGATGCAAAGCCTGTTGTTGAACATCAGCGTCGTCTAATTCCGAAGATGAAGGAAGTGGTAAGGAATGAGGTATTAAGACTTCTTGAAGCTGGTATTATATATCCTATTGCTGATAGTAGATGGGTTAGTCCTGTGCATTGCGTTCCCAAGAAAGGAGGAATGACTGTTGTGCCTAATGATAATGATGAGCTCATCCCTCAAAGAGTAGTTGTAGGGTATAGAATGTGCATTGATTTTCGAAAAGTTAATAAAGTTACTAAGAAAGATCATTACCCTTTACCATTTATTGATCAAATGCTAGAAAGATTGTCTAAAAATACTCATTTTTGTTTTCTTGATGGTTATTCTGGGTTTTCACAAATTGCTGTTAAAGCTAAAGATCAAGAGAAAACCACTTTCACTTGTCCCTATGGAACTTATGCTTATAGACGTATGCCTTTTGGTTTATGTAATGCTCCTGCTACTTTTCAAAGATGCATGTCTGCTATTTTTCATGGTTTTTGTGAGAGTATTGTAGAGGTATTCATGGATGATTTTTCCGCCTATGGGAATTCTTTTGATAGTTGCTTGTGAAACCTTGATAAAGTTTTGCAGAGATGTGAAGAAACTAACCTTGTTCTTAATTGGGAGAAATGCCACTTTATGGTTAATGAAGGAATTGTATTGGGACATAAAATTTCTGAGAGAGGTATTGAAGTTGATAGAGCTAAAGTTGAAGCAATTGAGAAGATGCCCTATCCGAGGGACGTTAAAGGTATTCATAGTGTTCTTGGTCATGCTGGGTTTTATAGGAGATTTATTAAAGATTTCTCCAAGATTTCAAAGCCTCTTACTAATCTTCTTCAAAAAGATGTACCATTTGTTTTTGATGATGATTGTAAGGAAGCTTTTGAAACTCTAAAGAAAGCTTTAACAACTGCTCTATAGTTGAACCTCCTGATTGGAACTTACCATTTGAAATTATGTGTGATGCTAGTGATTTTCTTTGTAGGCGCCGTTCTTGGACAAACAGTAGATAAAAAACTGAATGTTATTCATTATGCTAGTAAAACTCTTGATGCTGCTCAAAGAAATTATGCTACAACTGAAAAAGAATTATTAGCTGTAGTCTTTGCTTGCGATAAATTTAGATCTTATATTGTTGATTCAAAAGTTACTATTCATACTGATCATGCTGCAATTAGATACCTTATGACAAAGAAAGATGCTAAGCCGCGGCTTATTAGATGGGTACTTCTTTTGCAAGAATTTGATTTACATATTGTAGATAGGAAAGGTGCTGATAATCCTGTTGCTGATAATTTGTATAGATTGGAAAATATTGCTTATGATCCTGTTCCTGTTAATGATAGTTTTCCAAATGAACAATTGGCTGTAATAAAGGTGAGCTCGCGAGACAGTCCTTGGTATGCTGATTATGCTAACTTTATTGTTTCCAAGTACTTGCCTCCAACCTTTTCAGCTCAGCAAAGGAGGAAATTCTTTTATGACTTGAGGCATTATTTCTGGGATGACCCACACTTATACAAAGAAGGAGTGGATGGTATTATGCGAAGATGTGTTCCCGAAAATGAACAACAAGAGATATTGAGTAAATGTCATGGTAGTGCTTATGGAGGACATCACGCCGGAGAAAGAACCGCGCAAAAGGTTCTACAATCAGGTTTTTATTGGCCAACTCTCTTCAAGGATGCGAGAAAGTTTATTTTATCTTGTGATGAATGCCAAAGGGTTGGTAATATCTCCAGACGTAATGAAATGCCTATGAATTATACTCTTGTTATTGAACCATTTGATTGTTGGGGATTTGACTTCATGGGACCTTTTCCGTCTTCAGAAGGTAACACTCACATACTTGTTGCTGTTGATTATGTTACTAAATGGGTGGAAGCAATACCTACAAAAAGTGCTGATGGTGAGACCTCTTTAAGAATGCTTTTAGACATTATTTTCCTAGATTTGGAGTGCCTAGATATATTATGACTGATGGAGGTTCTCATTTTATTCATGGAGGTTTTAGAAAAACTCTTGCTAAGTATGGTATTAATCATAGAATTGCTTCCGCTTATCATCCTCAAACTAGTGGTCAAGTAGAATTATCAAATAGAGAGATTAAATCTATTTTGGGAAAGACTGTTAATAAAACTAGAAAGAATTGGGCTAGTAAATTGAAGGATGCACTATGGGCTTATAGAACTGCTTATAAAAATCCCATGGGAATGTCACCTTATAAAATGGTTTATGGGAAGGCTTGTCATTTACCTTTAGAACTAGAACACAAAGCTTATTGGGCAGTTAGAGAATTAAATAAAGATCCTAAACTTGCCAGTGATAAGAGGTTGTTGCAATTAAGTTCTCTAGATGAATGGAGAAGTGAAGCTTATGAAAATGCTAAACTCTTTAAAGAGAAAGTTAAAAAATGGCATGATAGAAGGATTATTAAAAGAGAATTTAATATTGGGGATAAAGTCCTATTGTATCGGTCTCGTCTCAGATTCTTTGCAGGGAAATTACTCTCAAAATGGGAAGGACCATATGTTGTCGAGGAGGTGTATCGTTCAGGAGCAATCAAAATTAGCTCTCTCCAAGGCAATGCCACGCAAGTGGTGAATGGACAAAGACTCAAGCATTATATCTCGGGTGATTCTTATAATGTTGATGTTGATATTATTCAAGTGGAAACACCGGAGGCTTTCATCAAAGGGCAAATTGACAGTCCGCCAGAACTCGACTTTGAATAGGTAACAGTACTGGTAATGAAAAGTACGCAATTTACTTTCCGAACAATATTTTTGCTATTTTTGGAAAATATGAAAAATTACGAGATCGAAACGGAGTGGAAAGGACGCACGAGGGCGTGCCACCATAGGGCGGCGCGGCCTGACCTGGGCCCGCGCCGACCTATGGTCTGGCCGCCTCGTCGCCCCTTTCCGACTCTAGTTCGATCTGGTACTTTCCTTGTGTCGTGAAATTTTTTGCTATATAATCCCCCGGACCCCTGGAGGTCCGTATATCGTTTTCTCGACGTGTTTTGTTTTGAGCTGTTTCTGCCAGGATCTGTTTTCGGTCTAAAAGCACCATGGTCTCCAACAACAAGGGCAAGGGGCTTTCGGAGGAAGAAGTGAAGAGGGTGCCATCAAGACAAGAGCAGCAAGCCGTTGGGAGCAAGCAAATCTTGGTGGGATCTGTTGACACTCGACGTTCTTTTTCTCATAACTTGCAGGGACCTTTACCACCCGCTCTTAGCCTCGACTACTTCCCTGTGTTGGAAGAAGTTCTACGAACTACCGATGAGTTTTGTGATCAATATCGGGCTCTAAGAAGAGAAGTGGAGATACTCCAGGAGGAGAATTGTCGCCTCCGAAGAATGCTGGAATACCACTCGATTCACATCACAAGGTCATCACCGCCAACTTCAGATAACAATGAATCTCTTCGAGACTTAGTGCAGAATTGCCAAGCTGAGAAACTGAAGTTGAAGGAGTTTTGTAAGAAGCGCGGGAGGAGTTCATCACCATCATCGCCAAAGGAGTAATTCATCATCGGTATTGGCATCCCGGAGTGCCGCGGTATCACATCATCACTATCTTTTACTTTTTATTGTCAAGTAGTGTCATATCATGAGTAGGGAAGTTATCGTATAAGATGGGTTGCAGTTTGGAAGTATCTCTCCTTTAGTTGGTTATCTATGTATCCCTTGGTGTGAGTTATCGTTATGGAATATTAATGAGAAGTCTTATCATTTACATATTGCACATCTTATTTTAGTTTGCAATCTCTATTATATGATTTACCTTGTCGTTAGTATTGGTATCACTTTGGGAGCATTGAATAAATCTATTTGGTTTTGGCAAACTTAGCATTGGTCAATAGCAACAACACTTTGAGGTTTAAGTAGAAAAGAGAAATACATGTAGTTGTTTCATTGTATTTCTTTCTTGTTAGCTCATAGCTTATTATTCTAAAGTTAAAATTGTTTGTGCTTACAAGGAAGATGCATGATTGTTTCTATCACATGTATATTTGTTTGTTTCCCTCAACTCTTATGCTTGCTAATTAACCTTGCTAGCCAAAGACCTGTACTGAGAGGGAATACTTCTCGTACATCCAAACCTTAGACCAAACCTATGTCATTTGTGTCCACCAGACCTACCTACTACACGGTATTTTCTGCCATTCCAAGTAAATACTTCATGTGCTACCTTTAAACAATTCAAAACTTAGTATCTCTTATTTGTGTCAATGTTTTATAGCTCATGAGGAAGTATGTGGTGTTTTATCTTTCAATCTTGTTGGGCAACTTTCACCAATGGACTAGTGGCTTCATCCGCTTATCCAATAATTTTGCAAAAAGAGCTGGCAATGGGATTCCCAGTCCCAAATTAATTAAACTAAATAGACACTCCTCCATGGTATGTGATTGATGGACGGCACCCGAAGGATTCGGTTAGCCATGGCTTGTGTAAGCAAAGGTTGGGGGGAGTGTCATCATCATAATAAAACTAAAATAAAAAGGCACTCCTTCATGGTATGAGATTGTTGGCAGGCACCCGAGGATTCGGTTAGCCATGGTTTGTGAAAGAAAGGTTGGAAGGAGTGCCACATAAAATGAAAATAATATGGGAGCCGCTCTTTGGAGGTTGTCTGGCAAGGGGGTTAGAGTACCCGCTACCAGTCGTTGACAACAACAAACACCTCTCAAAATGTTACTTTTATTCTCTTTATATGATTTCAAAACTGAAAAAGCTCTAGCACATGATTTAATCCCTGCTTCCCTCTGCGAAGGGCCTGTCTTTTACTTTATGTTGAGTCAGTAAACCTATTTCCCTCCATCTCAAGCAAGCATTTGAGTAGTTGTGATCAAACCATTATATTGTGATTTGCTTCATCATGTCTTTTATTCTTCTTTGTTTAGTACAAGTTTTATCTGAATGAATATAACTTTGCAAGTTATCAATGATTATGAGGAGACCATTATGATTGAGTATGCAAGTTGTGCCTTATAAACTTTAACATGAGAGCGCTGCTCAATGAGATAAATACAATCTGTTAATTGTTCTCTGACCAAGAACGAAGTTTGCCATCACCAACTATGATTTCTTATGCACCTTTATTTGTGATTACCTTATACTTGTTTCAAGTTGAGTTATATTAGGAAGTTGTTTACTATAATGTCTTGTGTGAATGAATATGATGCTTCTTGTCCGTATTTTATTTATCGACTCTTCACTCCATAAACATGTGGTCCTGTTTACTGAGTTCATTTTCGCTTGGGGACAAGCGAAGTCTAAGCTTGGGGGGAGTTGATACGTCCAATTTGCATCACTATTTTATATCATAATTTGCTGTTATTCATTGATATATTTCATATTTGGATACAATACTTATGTTATTTCATCTATTTTGCATGTTTCATCATTATTGGAGGATCAAGCACCGGAGCCAGTATTCTGCTGGAAAAAGCACCGTCAGAACGCAATATTTCGGAAGATCAACTATGGAAGGAAATTATACCAAAAATCCTATTTTTCAAGATGACGAAGGAAGCCAGAAGGAGGAGCCAGCTGGACCCAGGGTGGGCCCACACCATAGGGCGGCGCGGCCCATGGCCTGGCCGCGCCACCATGTGGTGTGGGGGCCCCACAACCCCTTTTGCCTCCTTTTCTTCGCGAAACCCTTCGTCCCGAAAACCTAAGCCACAGAGGGTACCTCGCGAAGAGTTACAGCCGCCTCTGCGGAGCGGAGAACACCAGAGAGAAAAGAGCTCTCCGACGAGCAGGAATCCGCCGGGGAAATTCCCTCCGGGAGGGGGAAATCGACGCCATCGTCACCGTCATCGAGCTGGACATCATCTCCATCACCATCATCATCATCTCCACCATCATCACCGCCGTCTCCACCGCTGGACACCGTCACCGCCGTAGCAATTTGGGTTTGATCTTGATTGTTTGATAGGGGAAACTCTCCCGGTATCGATCTCTACTTGTTGTTGATGCTATTGAGTGAAACCATTGAACCAAGTTTATGTTCAGATTGTTATTCATCATCATATCACCTCTGATCATGTTCCATATGATGTCTCGTGAGTAGTTCGTTTAGTTCTTGAGGACATGGGTGAAGTCTAAATGTTAGTAGTGAACTATGGTTGAGTAATATTCAATGGTATGATATTTAAGTTGTGGTGTTATTCTTCTAGTGGTGTCATGTGAACGTCGACTACATGACACTTCACCATTTATGGGCCTAGGGGAATGCATCTTGTATTCGTTTGCCAATTGCGGGGTTGCCGGAGTGACAGAAACCTAAACCCCCGTTGGTATATCGATGCAGGAGGGATAGCAGGATCTCAGAGTTTAAGGCTGTGGTTAGATTTATTCTTAATTACTTTCTTGTAGTTGCGGATGCTTGCAAGGGGTATAATCACAAGTATGTATTAGTCCTAGGAAGGGCGGTACATTAGCATAGGTTCACCCACACAACACTTATCATAACAATGAAGATTATTTAGCCGTATGTAGCGAAAGCACTAGACTAAAATCCCGTGTGTCCTCGAGAACGTTTGGTCATTATAAGTAAACAAACCGGCTTGTCCTTTGTGCTAAAAAGGATTGGGCCACTCGCTGCAATTGTTACTCTCGCACTTTACTTACTCGTACTTTATTCAACTGTTACATCAAAACCCCCTGAATACTTGTCTGTGAGCATTTACAGTGAATCCTTCATCGAAACTGCTTGTCAACACCTTCTGCTCCTCGTTGGGATCGACATTCTTACTTATCGAAAATACTACGATACACCCCCTATACTTGTGGGTCATCAGACATCTTATATCTGCAACTCTCCATCTACTAGCAGCAATTCCTTGGGATGCATCTTCAGCTCGTTCATATACGGGTTGATGACGTTCTCAAAGAAGCTATCCTTTGGAGTTCCCGCCGAAGACATGGTGGCTCTAGATCTGAAAGCAATATCTGGCAGAAAACAGCTCGAAACAAAACATGACGAGAAGACGATATACGGACCTCGGGGGGTCCGGGGGATTATATAACAAGAATTTTCACGACAAAAGGAAAGTACCAGATCAAACTCGAGTGGGGGAGGGACTCCGAGGAGCCGTCCCCATATGGCGGCGCGTCCAGGGTGGGGCCCGCGCCACCACGTGGGGACGCGCCCTCGTGCGTCTCCTCCGCTCCGATTCGATCTCGTAATTTTTCATATTTTCTAAAAATAGCAAAAACATTGTTCGGAAAGTTAAACGCGGACTTTTTACTACCAAAACTGTTACCAATTCGAAGTCGAACTCTGCAGAACTATCAATTTGATCTTTGATGAAAGTTTTCGGAGTCATCACTAGAATAACATCAACATCTTCATTATAAGAATCTCCAGAAATATAATGTTTGAGTCTTTGTCCATTCACCACTTGTGTGGCATCACCTTTCAGCGAAGCAATTTTTATTGCCCCTGAACGATACACCTCCACAATGACATATGGTCCTTCCCATTTTGAGAGTAATTTCCCTGCAAAAAAACTGAGACGAGACCGATACAATAGGACTTTATCTCCAACATTAAATTCTATTTTAATAATTCTTCTATCATGCCATTTCTTAACTTTCTCTTTAAAAAGTTTAGCATTTTCATAAGCTTCACTTCTCCACTCATCTAGAGAACTCAATTGTAGCAACCTTTTCTTACCGGCAAGTTTAAAATCTTTATTAAGTTCCCTTACAGCCCAATAAGCTTTGTGCTCTAGTTCTAAAGGTAAATGACAAGCTTTTCCATAAACCATTTTATAAGGAGACATACCCATAGGATTTTTATAAGCAGTTCTATAGGCCCACAACGCTTCCTTCAACTTACTAGCCCAATTTTTCCTAGATTTATTAACAGTATTTTGCAAGATAGATTTAATTTCTCTATTTGATAATTCTACTTGTCCACTAGTTTGAGGATGATAAGCTGAAGCAATTCTATGGTTAATACCATATTTGGCAAGAGTTTTTCTAAAACCACCATGAATAAAATGAGAACCTCCATCAGTCATAAGATATCTAGGTACTCCAAACCTAGGAAAAATAACATCTAAAAGCATTTTTAAAGAGGTCTCACCATCAGCACTTTTTGTGGGTATGGCTTCCACCCATTTAGTAACATAATCAACAACGACAAGTATATGAGTATTACCTTCTGAAGAAGGGAAAGGACCCATGAAGTCAAATCCCCAACAATCAAATGGTTCAATAACAAGAGTATAATTCATTGGCATTTCATTGCATCTAGAGATATTACCAACTCTTTGACATTCATCACAAGATAAAATAAACTTTATTGCATCTTTAAAGAGAGTTGTCCAATAAAAACCTGACTGTAGAACCTTTTGTGCGGTTCTATCTCCGGCGTGATGTCCTCCATAAACACTACCATGACACTTACTCAATATCTCTTGATGTTCATATTCGGGGACACATCTTCGCATAACACCATCCACTCCTTTATATAAGTGTGGGTCATCCCAAAAATAATGCCTCAAGTCATAAAAGAATTTCCTCCTCTGTTGAGCTGAAAAGGTTGGAGGCAAGTACTTGGAGACAATAAAGTTAGCATAATCAGCGTACCAAGGACTATCTCGCGAGCTCACCGTTATTGCAGCCAATTGTTCATTTGGAAAACTATCATTAACAGGAACAAGATCATAAGCAATATTTTCCAATCTAGACAAATTATCAGCAATAGGATTATCAGCACCTTTCCTATCTACAATATGTAAATCAAATTCTTGCAAAAGAAGCACCCATCTAATAAGCCTTGGCTTAGCATCTTTCTTTTCCATAAGGTACCTAATTGCAGCATGATCAATATGAATTGTGACTTTTGAATCAACAATATAAGGTCTAAACTTGTCATAAGCAAAAACTACAACTAATAATTCTTTTTCAGTTGTAGCATAATTTCTTTGAGCAGCATCAAGAGTTTTACTAGCATAATGAATAACATTTAATTTTTTATCTACTCGTTGTCGAAGAACAGCACCTACAGCAAAATCACTAGCATCACACATAATTTCAAAAGGTAAATTCCAATCAGGAGGTTCAACTACAGGAGCAGTTGTTAAGGCTTTCTTAAGAGTTTCAAAAGCTTCCTTACAATCATCATCAAAAACAAATGGTACATCTTTTTGAAGAAGATTAGTAAGAGGCTTTGAAATCTTGGAGAAATCTTTAATAAATCTCCTATAAAACCTGCATGACCAAGAACACTACGAATACCTTTAACATCCCTAGGATAGGGCATCTTCTCAATTGCTTCAACTTTAGCTCTATCAACTTCAATACCTCTCTCAGAAATTTTGTGTCCCAATACAATTCCTTCATTAACCATAAAGTGGCATTTCTCCCAATTAAGAACAAGGTTAGTTTCTTCACATCTCTGCAAAACTTTATCAAGGTTTCGCAAGCAACTATCAAAAGAATTCCCATAGACGGAAAAATCATCCATGAATACCTCTACAATACTCTCGCAAAAACCATGAAAAATAGCAGACATGCATCTTTGAAAAGTAGCAGGAGCATTACATAAACCAAAAGGCATACGTCTATAAGCATAAGTTCCATAGGGACAAGTGAAAGTGGTTTTCTCTTGATCTTTAGCTTTAACAGCAATTTGTGAAAACCCAGAATAACCATCAAGAAAACAAAAATGAGTATTTTTAGACAATCTTTCTAGCATTTGATCAATAAATGGTAAAGGGTAATGATCTTTCTTAGTAACTTTATTAACTTTTCGAAAATCAATGCACATTCTATACCCTACAACTACTCTTTGAGGGATGAGCTCATCATTATCATTAGGTACAACAGTTATTCCTCCTTTCTTAGGAACACAATGCACAGGACTAACCCATCTACTATCAGCAATAGGATATATAATACCAGCTTCAAGAAGTTTTAATACCTCATTCCTTACCACATCCTTCATCATAGGAATTATACGACGCTGATGTTCAACAACAGGCTTTGCATCATCTTCCATGTTGATGGCATGTTGGCAAATAGAGGGAGAAATCCCCTTCAAGTCATCAAGAGTGTAGCCAATAGCTCCTCGGTGTTTCTTCAATATTTCCAATAATCTTTCTTCCTCAAAACCTGAAAGCTTAGCACTAATAATAACATGATATGTTTTATTATCATGAATATAAGCATACTTAAGATTATCAGGTAATGGTTTCAAATCAAAAACAGGATTTTCCTTTGGTGGTGGTGTTGTACCTAGATCTTCAACCGGTAAGTCATGTTTAAGAATGGGTTGACGAAGGAAAATTTCATCAAGCTCATTCCTTTCTTCTCTAAAGACTTCACTCTCATGATCCTCCAAATGTTGCTGCAAAGGATTATTAGGAGTAAGAGCAATAGATGCAAGCTGTTCAACTCTAAAATCATCATTAGGCAATTAAGCTTCATAAGGAACTTTGGCAAATTTAGAGAAATTAAACTCATAAGATTCACCAGCAAATTTAGTCACAATTTTCTCTTTCTTGCAATCTATAATAGCTCCACAAGTATTTAGAAAAGGTCTACCAAAAATGATAGGACAAGTCTTACTAGCAGCAGAACCAAGTACCAAAAAGTCAGCAGGATATTTAATCTTACCACATAGAACTTCCACATCTCGAACAATACCAATAGGAGAGATAGTTTCTCTATTAGCTAGCCGAATAACCATATCAATATCTTCAAGTTCAAAAGAACCAATTTCATGCATGATTTCTCTGTAAAGCTCATAAGGAATGGCACTAGTAATTGCACCAATATCGCATAAACCATAATAACAATGATCACCAATTCTAACAGAGGGCATAGGAACACTGGCTTTCCTACACTTACTAGGATGTGAAACAATATTAGAAGCATCTTCACAGAAAATAATGTGACCATCTTCTACATTTTCAGTCACAAGGTCTTTAACTATTGCAACAACAGGTTCAACATTTGTTTATTCCTCAGGTTCTATAGGTTTCTTTGCACTTTTGTTAACCACACTAGTTATAACAGAATACTCCTTCATTTTAATAGGAAAAGGAATTTTTTTCAATATAAGCTTCAGGAAGAATGTGATCAACAGTTTTAACTTCAATACATTTACCTATAGGTGAATCAGTTTTATCTTTGTAAGGTTCATGATACTTATTAAAACTCTTCCTAGGCAATTCAAAATGAGAGGCAAAAGCTTTATAATAATTTGCAACAACTTGAGAGTCAAGACCATAAGTAGCACTCATATTTCGAAATTTATCAGTATCCATAAAAGTTTCAATGCATTCATAATCATAATTTATACCTGAATCTCTACCTTTGTCGTTCTCCCATCCTTCAGTATTCTCCTGAATCCGATCCAGAAGGTCCCATTTAAACTCTTCTTTGTTGCGCGTGAATGATCCAGAACAAGTAGTATCCAGCAAGGTTTTATCTTGAAAAGAAAGTCTTGCATAGAAATTATCAATGATGATATTACTAGGAAGCTCATGAATGGGACATTTGAGCATTGAAGACTTCAATCTCCCCCATGCTTGGGCAATACTCTCTCCATCATGAGGCCAGAAATTATATATGCGGTTTCGGTCTTTGTGAATTTCACTTGGAGGATAGAATTTAGAATAAAATAGAGGCACAATATCCTTCCAATCAAGAGAATGCCCATTCTTCAGCAGTTCATACCAATGCGCCGCTTTACCAGACATCGACATAGAGAATAGTTTCCTCCTAACTTCATCCATAGAAATACCTGCACACTTGAATAACCCGCATAATTCATGTAAAAACAGCAAATGATCTCCAGGATGGACAGTTCCATCCCCTTCATAGCGGTTATCCACAACACGTTCAATAATTTTCATAGGTATTTTATATGGAATCACTTTCTCACCTGGCGCCTCATCCACTACCTTTGCAGTAGTAGTAGATTTTCCGAATAGGAATTCAAGAGAAGATCTCTCCATAATGAATTATAGCAGCAGGCAGAAATAAAAACAGCACGCACAGTAAAAGTTTCCCTTACCAATTCCACTTACCAATAGCGCTTCACTCCCCGGCAACGGCGCCAGAAAATAGTCTTGATGACCCACAAGTATAGGTGGTATATCGTAGTACTTTCGATAAATAAGAGTGTCGAACCCAACGAGGAGCAGAAGGTGTTGACAAGCAGTTTCGATGAAGGATTCACTGTAAATGCTCACAGACAAGTTTTCAGGAGGTTTTGATATAGCAGATAAATAAAATACAAGTAAGTAAAATGCGATAATAATAATTGCAGCAAGTGGCCCAATCCTTTTTAGTACAAAGGACAAACCGGTTTGTTTACTTATGATGACCAAACGTTCTTGAGGACACACGGGAATTTAGTCTAGTTTCGCTTCATATAGTTGATTAATCTTCATTGTTTTGATAAGTGTTTTGTGGGTGAACCTATGCTAATGCACCGCCCTTCCTAGGACTAATTCATACTTGTGATTAAACCCCTTGCAAGCATCCGCAAAAACAAGAAAGTAATTAAGATAAATCTAACCACAGCCTTAAACTCTGAGATCCTGCTATCCCTCATGCATCGATATACCAACGGGGGTTCAGGTTGCTGTCACTCCGGCAACCCCACAATTAGCAAACGAATACAAGATGCATTCCCCTAGGCCCATAAAGGTGAAGTATCATGTAGTCGACGTTCACATGACACCACTAGAAGAATAACACCACAACTTAAATATCAAACCATTAAATATTACTCAACATAGTTCACTACTAACATTTAGACTTCACCCATGTCCTCAAGAACTAAACGAAATACTCACAAGACATCATATGGATCATGATCAGAGGTGATATGATGATGGATAATAATCTGAACATAAACCTTGATTCAATGGTTTCACTCAATAGCATCAATAACAAGGAGTAATTAACACCGGGAGAGTTTCCCCTATGAAATACTCAAGATTCAACCCTAGATGTTATAGCGGAGACGAGGTGCAGCGGTGGAGATGATGGTGTCGGTGGTGGAGATGATGATGATGATCCCAATGAAGTCCAGCTCGATGACGGTGACGATGGCGACGATTTCCCCCCTCCGGGAGGGAATTTCCCCGGCAGATTTCTTCCTGCAGGAGAGCTCTTTTCTCTCTGGTGTTTTCCGCCTCGAGGAGGAGGCGGTGGCTATCCTCGATGATCTCTCGCACCTTCGGGTTTTCGGGAGATGAAGTACGAGAAAGGGCGATGGCCGAGGGGGTCGTGGGCCCCCTCCCCACATGGCGGCGTGCCAGCCCTGGTGGCCGCGCCGGCCTATGGGGAGGGCCCATGGCGGCCCTCCTCGGCCTCCCCTTTTGGCTGGCTCCGTCATCTGGAAAAATAGGAGCTTCGGTATATTTTCCGTCAATTGTTGATCTTCAGAAATATTGTATCCTGACGGTGCCTTTTCCAGCAGAATTCTGACTCCGGTGAGTAATTCTCCAATAATCATGAAACATGCAAAATAGGTGAAATAACATAAGTATCATCTCTAAATATGAAATATATCAATGAATAACAGTAAATTATGATATAAAATAGTAATGCAAAATGGACGTATCACCATCCCGGAGCTATGTGACTGCTTCGCTCATATGATGCATGGCGGCCACGTGTGGGGCTTCGCTGTTCTGGCAACCTGGCATTTGGCATCTCTTCTGTTGTCGGCCGGTAGCGTGAGGGCTACTAACTCGGCTACGAATAAAGGTGGTTGTCCTAGGGTTTCAATTCACGTGAAGGTGATGATCTGCCGGATGGGCATTTTCATTGATCTGGCTAGAGTGTTGTGTTTCGAAAGGCTCCGCCATTGAACTTCATTGGAATATTTATGCATGGAGTTTACTGGATTGGGTGGGATTCTGTTGGGCGTACCTGTGTTTTACTCTGCCCGTTTGGTTTCAGAGGGAGCGCTGCGAAGCTCTGCTGGGTATTACCATTATGGGGCACACTTTCTTGTTCCATTGTGAAGTCAGCTAGCGGAGAAGGTCATTTGAAGCCGAGATCTTTGGACAATGGTGGTTCTGGTCTTAATTTTCCGCGATGACAAATTAGCGTGGTGATTCGTGACTTGAAGCAGAAGATGAAAGTGGGGAAGACTGCACATGAGAAGTTCATAGCCTACCTTTGAAGGTGAAAATTCAATGTCTAACCTTAGTTGATTGTGCGTGACAATGTTCTTGTTGACGACATTGTTTTAGGAGGGAAGACTTTCTTCAGGGTGAAAAACACAATACGTAGAAAGGGACCGGCGATCCAAAGGATCACTCTCCCATATAGCATCGGCGTAGGACTGGAGCTGTAACGAGCTGGAACGAGGAAAGAAAAGATAAAAAGAGATAGTTCCACGTAATAGTGTAGAACACAAAGAAGGTGACTGTAGTGGACCGAAGTGGGAGTAGAGACAAGCTGGCTAAGAATATGGACATGATAAGAAATATCTAGGCGAGTAACAACCAAATAGATGAGACCAGATGAGAGAGAGGACCACCATCACAGGCATGAAGAGAAATATTGAGCTTCATATGAGTCTCAACAGTACGCTCATCCATAAGAGCGGCACGATCAAGAAGGTCCTGAATATAACGTTCTTGGGATATAAAGAAATCATCAGAGGTGGACGAAACCTCAATCCCAAGAAAATAGCGAAGTATACCAAGATCCGACATAAGGAACTGCTCACTAAGATGTGCTTTGACAAAGGCAATATACTCAAGGTAATCACCGGTGATGATCATGTCATCAACATATAGAAGAAGGAGAGTGCGACCACGGGGAGAACAATGAACAAACAACGTCAGATCATGTGTACTGAGCGGATAGCTTGGTACGTTCACGAGGAGCTAGAAGAACATAGAAAACACAACCAGACAGACGAAGACCATAATAGTCAGGAAAGCGATCATAGAGCCCCTCGAGAGGAATGCCACCCTAAAGGGCGGCAAAAGGCTGGATGGTAATGCGATAGGTTGAGGTAGTGATAGCCTCAGCCAAGAAATAAGGCGGAAGAGAGGAAGAGATCATCATCACATGAGCAGTCTCAAGAAGATGACAATGCGTACGCTCAACAACGCCATTCCGAGCATGCACACCGGGACAAGGGAACTGAGTGAGAGTGCCCTCCTCAGCAAGAACACAAAGCAAATGCTTAGAGATATACTCACTAGCAGAATCAACACGAAACACACGAATAGGTCTAGAGAAACCGAGTGTGAACCGTGGCAACAAAGCGCTTATAAATGGAGAGAAGCTCACTAGGAGAAGATATAAAGTAAATCAAAGTGTAGCGAGAGAAATCATTTATACAAGATAATATAGTATCGATGACCCCCTTTCGAGACGAAGGGAGCTGTACCCGAAACATCTGAATGAACAAGATCAAATAGACGCGCATACATAGAGTCACTATGAGGATATGGTAGTTGAATCTGCTTACCAAGCCGACAACCCATACAACCCAAAGAGGGGTTGCCAGAGACAGACCCAGAACACCACGATGAACTAGAGATGAGAGACGAGAACAACATAAATGGCCAAGACGATGCTGCCACTGCTAAAAAATACATGGTGGCCGGATGCGGCAACAGGGGCCGAAAGACTCGCGGTGGCGGTAGAGGAAGGAAGACGAAGCCAACCAAGCTCACAAAGGCCATCAGGGCGCCGGGGGCCAACACCATGCAGAGTGCCCGTGCAACAACAACATGAATCAAATTTGAGAGTGACCCTACAATGAGAGTCGACAATATGACTACCAGAGACAAGATTCTTGGTGAGTCGAGGAATATGAGCAACAGAAGGAACATGAAAAACGGAACTACTAAGAGTGCCGCGACTAGCAACTGGGAGGGCAGAACCATCAACGGTAAGAACAGAAAACAAGGGGATCGGTGGGGCGAACAGAGCTTAAAGCGGAAGAATCATGAGTCATATGAAAATATGCTCCAGTATCAAGAATCCAAGAGGATGTACCTGAATGAGAAGAATGTGGTCTCTTAGTGCAAGAAAAGTCAGTCACAAAACCAACAGAACTAGTCGGTGAAGAGTCCCAAAAGTAACAAGTAGGCATCGGAGTTGCTCAATCTCACGCGCATAGGCGGACCTAGCATCCCTCCAGCCCGGGCGGCCGCCCAGGCTTCCGGCCGGCCGACAGGCTTATTTTCATCCCTATTTTACATGTATTTGATACAAAATTAGCACATTAAGCCTATTTGCCCAGGCTTCAAAAAATTTCTGGATCCGCTTATGCTCAGGCGTACTCAGAGACGCAATTGAAGAGGTTGAAGCTTAAGCCAAGGAAGAGCAAGCGTAATCGCCTGTGAAAGCCGCATGAATAGTCGATGTAGAGCGGTCGCAAACGCGTGCACAAGCCGCGGGAGGTGTTGATGTAGAGTGGCGAGGTGGCGCAGACGAAGTCGATGGAGAGCGTCGACAACCATGTGCAGAAGCCACGAGAGGCGTCGATGTAGGGTAGCGAGGGGACATATATAAAGTCGACGGAGAGCGGCTACAATCACATGTAGAAGCTGCGGGAGGTGTCGTTGTAGAGCGGCGAGGCGCCATACCCGAAGTCGACGTAAAACATCCACAACGGCAAGTATCGACGTAGAGAGGCGGGTCCACATACCATTGTCACTGCCACGAGAGGGGACTGCGAGAGGTGTAGATGTAGAGCAGTCACCATCAATCATCATGTGTGAAAACCGACCAAGAAACCGAACGAGCACCAAGTACCGATGGATGGGACGCAACACCGTCACCATGCTGAAAGAACGTTTCCTGTTTTTTTAATTTCATTTTGAAGAGATCTGGATCGGGTTAACTCTTCCACATCAAACCAGGGAGGCCCGACTGGACAGACCACGACAGGAAAAGGAGAACAAGCGCCTCAGTTCGTGTGCGGAGACAAAGGCGGAGCGGCAGCAGCTCCAGTCAACCGGCGCGCGGCCGAGACGGGACCGGGACCAGGACCGGGGCAGCTACGGCTGGGACGGGTTGCGGTGAAGAAGCTCACTCAGCGGAGAAGATCAAGCCTCTCCTAAAGCAGCCAACCAATATTGGTGGTGGCGGCGCAGCGGAAAACAACCCTAGTTGCGACGCGTAAAAAACTTAGCTTCTGATATCATGTTAAGAATAATCAATTTGTATTTCACGGGGGTCAAAGGTCACAATATATAGTAGATGTATAGGTGTGCAATATGCAGAAAACCTCTAACTACTGAAGAAAATACAATATACAAATAGCTCGCTAACAACTCGTAATGTAGATGACACTGAAGCAACAAGTGACGATAAACTTCATGCTTCAAGTTTCTGCAAGCGTGGGATGGAAGACCACCTAGAATTATTTCTCCTGCCTCTGTTCTTGTTTGTATGCCATGTTCCTCTTCGTACTCTGAAACAACATATTTAAGGGAAATGAGAAGATAAGAAATATCCTAGCTAAAAGTCCTATACACACTACGGGAGAGATGGAGTATGCCGACGGCCGCTAGCCGTCGGCACAGCCCAGAAGGCCGTCGGCACAGGCTATGCCGACGGTGACCGTCGGCACAGTTCTGGTTGGGGACTGCCCAATCACCGTCGGTACAGACTGGCCGTCGGCACAGATTGTTGTGCCGAAAACCGTCGGCATAGTATTTCAAAATTTTCAAAATTATTTTCGAAAAAATATTCAAATTTTTTTTTGAAAAAAAATATTTTTTATTATTTTTTTCACTTTTCTTTTTCTACTTTTTTCCTTGTTAATCTTTCACAATCACACTTAGTACACTTAATCTTAGGTCAAATTGCACTTGTAGTCAAACTTCCCAATTGGTCACCCATCCTCACACTACTCCCACCCCGGCACGCTTAACTTCTTGGTTCTCTTCGGATGAGCTTCCATGAAAGAAATGACACATTGATATTAATATTATCATATCTATCATATTAACCATTTGACCGTGATGTCACACTTCTATATTTTTGAATTCTAAACAATTACTTAAGTAAACAACAATGAATATATATAT